>NC_092108.1:6850920-6953420 GCF_045679555.1 Salvelinus alpinus
CTTGGGACAGACAGAGGAGAGGGCATGCTGAGACAGGGCTATAGTAGACCTTGGGACAGACAGAGGAGAGGGCATGCTGAGACAGGGCTATAGTAGACCTTGGGACAGACAGAGGAGAGGGCATGCTGAGACAGGGCTATAGTAGACCTTGGGACAGACAGAGGAGAGGGCATGCTGAGACAGGGCTATAGTAGACCTTGGGACAGACAGAGGAGAGGGTATGCTGAGACAGGGATATAGTAGACCTTGGGACAGACAGAGGAGAGGGCATGCTGAGACAGGGCTATAGTAGACCTTGGGACAGACAGAGGAGAGGGCATGCTGAGACAGGGCTATAGTAGACCTTGGGACAGACAGAGGAGAGGGCATGCTGAGACAGGGATATAGTAGACCTTGGGACAGACAGAGGAGAGGGCATGCTGAGACAGGGTTATAGTAGACCTTGGGACAGACAGAGGAGAGGGCATGCTGAGACAGGGATATAGTAGACCTTGGAACAGACAGAGGAGAGGGCATGCTGAGACAGGGCTATAGTAGACCTTGGAACAGACAGAGGAGAGGGCATGCTGAGACAGGGCTATAGTAGACCTTGGAACAGACAGAGGAGAGGGCATGCTGAGACAGGGATATAGTAGACCTTGGGACAGACAGAGGAGAGGGCATGCTGAGACAGGGCTATAGTAGACCTTGGGACAGACAGAGGAGAGGGCATGCTGAGACAGGGCTATAGTAGACTCAACAGCCTTGGTTTCTCAAATGACTGCCTCGCCTGGTTCACCAACTACTTCTCTGATAGAGTTCAGTATGTCAAATCGGAGGGCCTGTTGTCCGGATCTCTGGCAGTCTCTATGGGGGTGCCACAGGGTTCAATTCTCGGGCCGACTCTTTTCTCTGTATATATCAACGATGTCGCTCTTGCTGCGGGTGATTCTCTGATCCACCTCTACGCAGACGACACCATTCTGTATACTTCTGGCCCTTCTTTGGACACTGTGTTAACAAACCTCCAAACGAGCTTCAATGCCATACAACTCTCCTTCCGTGGCCTCCAACTGCTTTTAAATGCTAGTAAAACTAAATGCATGCTCTTCAACCGATTGCTGCCCGCACCCTCCCGCCCGACTAGCATCACTACTCTGGACGGTTCTGACTTAGAATATGTGGACAATTACAAATACCAGGTGTCTGGTTAGACTGTAAACTCTCCTTCCAGACTCACATTAAGCATCTCCAATCCAAAATAAAATCTAGAATCAACTTCCTATTTCGGAACAAAGCCTCCTTCACTCACACCGCAAAACATACCCTCGTAAAACTGACCATCCTACCGATCCTCGACTTCGGCGATGTCATTTACAAAATAGCCTCCAACTACTCAGCAAACTGTTCTCTCATGTCACCCCGCTCCGCAGCACACTCTACTGGTTTCCAGTCGAAGCTCGCATCCACTACAAGACCTTGGTTCTTATCTACGGAGCAGCAAGAGGAACTGCCCCTCCCTACTTTCAGGCTATGATCAAAACCTACATCCCAACCACCTCAGCTAGACTAAAGACACCTGCCAGCCAGACAAGGCCTCCTACTCTCCCCCAGTCTGCTCCCAAAGCTAACACTTAAACACATTTACCTTCCAGCCATAGTCCTCTTTAGCTTGGTCCCAGATCTGTTTCTGCTGTCTTAACCACCTCCTATGGTCATTTGTGTGACAACGACCATAGGAGTGAGCTAGACAACGGCATAAACAGATCTGGGACCAGGCTAACAGTCTTCACTCCTATTAAAACCAGTGCTGCTGTCCTCAGATGACTGAACTATCATGGCAACAGGCACGCATGTGCTGTTTAATAAGAACAATATAACGGTCTGACTTTCTGCCTACCCGTCTTTCTCATGAAGAGATTAAGTTACGGATATTCATTTCCTCTCTAAGCGACTCAGGCAGGCATAACTCTATTGCTGGGCCCAGAGGAGAGGAGCAGAGGCAAGGGAACAGAGAGAGGCTGGAGAGTTTAACCAGCAGAGAGGAGGAGAAACAAGGGAACAGAGAGAGGCTGGAGAGTTTAACAGAGGCAAGGGAACAGAGAGAGGCTGGAGAGTTTAACAGAGGCAAGGGCACAGAGAGAGGCTGGAGGGTTTAACAGAGGCAAGGGAACAGAGAGAGGCTGGAGAGTTTAACAGAGGAAAGGGCACAGAGAGAGGCTGGAGAGTTTAACAGAGGCAAGGGAACAGAGAGAGGCTGGAGAGTTTAACAGAGGCAAGGGAACAGAGAGAGGCTGGAGAGTTTAACCAGCAGACAGAAGGAGAAACAAAGGAACAGAGAGAGGCTGGAGAGTTTAACCGTGGGCGTCCTCCTATCCCGGCCTGGGCTTTTTTTAATGAATCCACCCACTCCAATCCATTTGCCTCCACTACACACTGTCCTTCCTCCCTGACTCCCACCGTAGACTAGAGGTGTGGGTAACGGCCTTCTTCCCTGACTCCCACCGTAGACTAGAAGTGGGGGTAACGGCCTTCCTCCCTGACTCCCACCGTAGACTAGAGGTGGGGGTAACGGCCTTCCTCCCTGACTCCCACCGTAGACTAGAAGTGGGGGTAACGGCCTTCCTCCCTGACTCCCACCGTAGACTAGAAGTGGGGGTAACGACCTTCCTCCCTGACTCCCACCGTAGACTAGAAGTGGGGGTAACGACCTTCCTCCCTGACTCCCACCGTAGACTAGAGTTGGGGGTAAAGGCCTTCCTCCCTGGCTCCCACCGTAGACTAGAAGTGGGGGTAACGACCTTCCTCCCTGGCTCCCACCGTAGACTAGAAGTGGGGGTAACGACCTTCCTCCCTGACTCCCACCGTAGACTAGAAGTGGGGGTAACGACCTTCCTCCCTGACTCCCACCGTAGACTAGAGTTGGGGGTAAAGGCCTTCCTCCCTGGCTCCCACCGTAGACTAGAAGTGGGGGTAACGACCTTCCTCCCTGACTCCCACAGTAGACTAGAGGTGGGGGTAAAGGCCTTCCTCCCTGGCTCCCACTGTAGACTAGAGTTGGGGGTAAAGGCCTTCCTCAATGGCTCCCACCGTAGACTAGAAGTGGGGGTAACGACCTTCCTCCCTGACTCCCACAGTAGACTAGAGGTGGGGGTAAAGGCCTTCCTCAATGGCTCCCACCGTAGACTAGAGGTGGGTGTAGAGTAACTTCACCTTCACCTGAAGAGCTACTTGGCGAACCCTTCACCTGAAGACCTACTTGGCGAACCCTTCACCTGAAGAGCTACTTGGCGAACCCTTCACCTGAAGAGCTACTTGGCGAACCCTTCACCTGAGGAGCTACTTGGCTAACCCTTCACCTGAGGAGCTACTTGGCTAACCCTTCACCTGAGGAGCTACTTGGCGAACCCTTCACCTGAGGAGCTACTTGGCGAACCCTTCACCTGAGAAGCTACTTGGCGAACCCTTCACCTGAAGAGTTGCTTGCTGAATTAACTTTGAAGTTTTCAGCTTTTAGACTTTTAACTTGAAGTTGTTAGATGGTTATATAGGCCACTTTCCCAGCACCAGTCTTCACATGAGGTCTCTGTTAAGACTGTAGGAAGTGACACGGTCGAACCGTACTGACCTGGGTCTGGTTGTTTCCGCACCGTCGGAGCCCTCTGTGGAGAGAGAGAAGGCATGTCATTCACACACATCACACACAGGCGCATGCAGACACACGCACGAACATGCACACACGCATGAATGCACATGCAGAAACACAAACACACACTCACCGAGAGAAACAGACACTCAGAGAAACACACACACACACACACACACACACACACACACACACACACACACACACACACACACACACACACACACACACACACACACACACACACACACACACACACAAAGAGAGACACACACATAGATAAGCACATGTACAGAGAGAAACACACACACACAGTGCGATATCATCTTGACCTGCACTTCAGTACGAGTCAGAGACGTTCATTCATCTGTGAACACTGGGAATTTTCTTTCTGTTTTTCTTACAACAGTAAGACGGAGTACCTACCAGATATACATATGAAGATGGTGTGCTGTTCATTACAGTCCCTCCTTCACACGTACAGTATCTTACCCTTGGTGTGCTGTTCATTACAGTCCCCCCTTCACACGTACAGTATCTTACCCTTGTGTTACACTTTAAGAAAGAGTGTGAGCAATCTAGTCTCACCGTGAGTCAGGTTCAGCAGGTCAGGAGACAGTCAAAACGACACGTTCAATTCATGGAATGGAATGGCTAATGCTATGTATTTAGGTAATCCAAAATCACATGCATCCATCTATCCATTTATCATGTGTCTGTGTGTCTGCTTGTGTGTGTGTGTCTGTTTGTGTGTCTGTTCGTGTGTGTGTCTGTTCGTGTGTGTGTCTGTTCGTGTGTATGTGTCTGTTCGTGTGTCCGTTCGTGTGTCGGTTCGTGTGTGTGTCTGTTCGTGTGTGTGTGTTCGTGTTCGTGTGTCTGTTTGTGCGTATGTGTCTGTCCGTGCGTGTGTCTGTTCGTGCGTATGTGTCCGTTCGTGTGTCCGTTCGTGTGTCTGTTCGTGTGTCTGTTCGTGTGTCTGTTCGTGTGTGTGTGTGTTCGTGTGTCTGTTCGTGTGTGTGTGTTCGTGTGTGTGTCTGTTCGTGTGTCTGTTCGTGTGTGTCGTGTTCGTGTGTCTGTTCGTGTGTCTGTTCGTGTGTGTGTGTTCGTGTGTCTGTTCGCGTGTGTCTGTCCGTGTGTCCGTTCGTGTGTCCGTTCGTGTGTCTGTTCGTGTGTCTGTGTTCGTGTGTGTGTGTTCGTGTGTCTGTTCGTGTGTCTGTTCGTGTGTGTGTGTTCGTGTGTCTGTCCGTGTGTCTGTTCGTGTGTGTGTGTGTGTGTCTGTGTGTCTGTTTGTGTGTCTGTTCGTGTGTGTGTGTGTGTCTGTGTGTCTGTTCGTGTGTCTGTTCGTGTGTCTGTCCGTGTGTCCGTGTGTGTTCGTGTGTTCGTGTGAGCGTAACATTTCTCGGGCTATTGTAAATGTATTGCCGTGGTTACCCTCTCTAAGTGAGAGCAGTAGAGCCTGTCTTACCTCAGGCCTCAGCTTGGCACAATCTGAAAGGAGGTGGACAAGGGACAGAGTGAGCAGAAAGCTCATTTTGTAAAGAGACATCACTGGAGCATATGATAGTAAAAGTCAATGGTTGTAGAGGCACATCTCCCTCTCTTACCAGTTCTTCCACAGATGCCCACTCTACCCAGACACTCTTTATGAGCTCCTAGTCCACACTTAAGACAGATATAGCCCTGGTTGAAGATACCCCTGGAGGAGACAGGAGACATTTCAGGTACAGTACCAATCTACACCACTATTATCAACACCGTTAACCAAGGAGACTTCAGGAGAAATACTATTATGGGATGTTACTCTGAGAGTATGGATAACCAGGTATTAACAAAGAATAAACAGAGAAACACACACACCTGAGGAGCAGGTGACAGGAGCTACAGGTAGTGATTCTGATGAAGGTATGCATCCTGAACTGGTGGGAGTTGTTACTGGAGTTCTCTGGTCTGATGTTAGATCTGTTCAGAGAGAGAGGGGAGGAGGGGGAGGTGAGGTGTGAGAGAGAGAGAGGGGAGGAGGGGGAGGAGAGGAGGGAGAGAGAGGGGAGGAGAGGAGGAGGGAGAGAGAGAGCGGAGGATGGGGAGGTGAGGAGGGAGAGAGAGGGGAGGAGAGGAGGAGAGGAGTGAGAGAGAGAGAGGGGAGGAGGTGAGGAGAGAGAGAAGAGGAGGAGGAGAGGAGGGAGAGAGAGGAGAGGAGGGGAGGAGAGGAGAGAGAGATGGGGGTTGGAGAGGAGGGGAGGAGGGGGAGGAAAGGAGTGAGAGAGAGAGGAGAGATGGAGGAGAGGAGTGAGAGAGAGAGGAGAGATGGAGGAGAGAGAACAGACGGTGTGTGTACTGAGTGTGTACAATAGAGCTATAGGACTACAGCAGGTATCTTACAGAGGGATAGTCTCCTACATGGTCATGAGAGACTAATATGTTGAAACCAGCTGGATCCTTGAAATCACTTTGAAGTTGGAGTGAAAGGAGCCGTAACCAAACTGTTGCTTAGTAACTCACTATGCCAGGGTGCACTTCATCTGAAGGGTGCTCTCTGCTCTGTGATTGACTCCTGATTCTGGTGCTCGTGTCTGCTGTGATGGGACAGTTTGTTGCCTAAATATCCCCCTTGGAGTGCCACATTTACACAGCTGCAGAAACACACACACACACACACACACACACACACACACACACACACACACACACACACACACACACACACACACACACACACACACACACACACACACACACACACACACACACACACACACACACACACACACACACACACTATGCAGAGGTAGATGTCTAAGTGGAAGTGGAAAAGCATTATGGGTACTCAGCAGTAAGTGAGTTTCACTTCCCTCTCTCCAAATCAAAATAATTTCTCCTCTCCATCTCTTCAATTCTGCCATAAATAAACTCCAGGGCCCTGGATTGAAACAACACTTCCTCAATCGATTTCACCAAGACAACCATTTATAAAGACGGGTCAAATTGTACGATTAGAATGGACACCCATAACTGTCGCCCCAAAGTGCGCTATGATAGAAATAAAATGTTGTCGTAGTGACAAAATGCACACAGCACCAGTTAAAAGTTTGGACACCTACTTATTCCAGGGTTTTTCTTTATTTTTACTATTTTCTACATTTTGAATAACAGTGACGACATCAAAACTATGGAATAACACATATGGAATCATGTTGTAACCAAAAAAAGTGTTAAACAAATCAAAATATATTTGAGATTCTTCAAAGTAGGCACCCTTTGCCTTGATGACAGATTTAAACACCCATGGAATTCTCTCAACCAGTTTCATGAGGTAGTCACCTGGAATGCACTTCAATTAACAGGTGTGCCTTGTTAAAAGTTAATTTGTGGAATTTCTTTCCTGCTTAATGCATTTTAGCCAATCAGTGTTGTTGTGACAAGGTAGTGTCACACCCTGATCTGTTTCACCTGTCCCTGTGATTGTCTCCACCCCCTCCAGGTGTTGCTTATTTTCTCCAGTGTATATATCCCTGTGTTTCCTGTCTCTCTGTGCCAGTTCGTCTTGTATGTCTTTCAAGTGAACCAGCATGTTTTCCAGTACTCCTGCTTCTATTCTCTTTTTACTAGTCTTCCCGGTTTTGACTCTTGCCTGTTTTCTGGACTCCGTACCCACCTGCCTGACCATTCTGCCTGCCCTGACCTCGAGCCTAGAATTAACTGGTTTTGACCTTTTGAGTGTCCACGACCACTCTTGCCTTACCCTTTTGGATTGATTAATAAATATCAAAGACTCAAACCATCTACCTCCCGTGTCTGCATCTGGGCCTCGCCTTGTTCCCTTGTTTTGTAGGGTGGAATACAGAAGATCGCCCTTTTCGGTAAAAAAACCAAGTCCATATTATGGCAAGAACAACTCAAATAAGCAAAAATTACTTTAAGAGATGAAGGTCAGTCAATACGAAAAATTTCAAGAACTTTGAAAGTTTCTTCAAGTGCAGTCGCAAAAACCATCAAGCGCTATGATGAAACTGGCTCTCATGAGGACCACCACAGGAAAGGAAGACCGTGAGTTAACTCTGCTGCAGAGGATAAGTTCATTTGCTGCCCAAATAAACGCTTCACAGAGTTCAAGTAACAGACACATCTCAACATCAACTGTTCAGAGGAGACTGTGTGAATCAGGCCTTCATGTTTGAATTGTTTCAAGTAAACCACTACTAAAGGACACCAATTATAAGAAGAGACTTGCTTGGGCCAAGAAACATAAGCAATGGACATTAGACCGGTGGAAATCTGTCCTTTGGTCTGATGAGGCCAAATTTCAGATTTTTGGTTCCAACCACCGCGTCTTTGTAAAACGCAGAGTAGTTGAACGGATGATCTCTGCATGTGTTGTCCGACCGTCAAGCATGGAGGAGGAAGTGTGATGGTGTGGGGTTGCTTTGCTGGTGACACTGTCAGTGATATATTTAGAACTCAGGGCACACTTAACCAGCATGTCTACCACAGCATTCTGCAGCGATACATTTCCCATCTGGTTTGCGCAATAGGATAATGACCCAACACATCTCCAGACTGTGTAAGGGCTATTTGACCAAGGAGAGTGATGGAGTGCTGCATCAGATGACCTGGTCTCCACAATCACCCGACCTCAACCAAATGGAGTTGGTTTGGGATGAATTGGACAGCAGAGTGCAGGAAATGCAGCCAACAAGTGCTCAGCATATGTGGGAACTCCTTCAAGACTGTTGGAAAAGCATTCCAGGTGAAGCTGGTTGAGAGAATGCCAAGACTGTGCAAAGCTGTCATCAAGGCAAAGGGTGGCTACTGTAACGGCAGCCTTCCTCCTCTTCGTCTGAAGAGGAGGTGTAGCAGGGATCGGACCAAGACGCAGCGTAGTTGGTGCTCAACATATTTAATAATACGAACTGTGAACACTACAACAATACAAAAATAACAAAATGTGGCAAACCGATACAGTCCTAGCTGGTGCAGAGAAAACACAGAGACAGGAAACAACCACCCACAAACCCCAACACAAAACAAGCCACCTATATATGATTCCCAATCAGAGACAACACCTGCCTCTGATTGAGAACCATATTAAGCCAAACATAGAAACAGACAAACTAGACACACAACATAGAATGCCCACCCAGCTCACGTCCTGACCAACACTAAAACAAGCAAAACACACAAGAACTATGGTCAGAACGTGACAGCTACTTTGAAGATTCTACAATATAAAATATATTTTGAATTGTTTAACACTTTTTTGGTTACAACATGATTCCATGTGTGTTATTTCATAGTTTTTATGTCTTCACTATTATTCTAAAATGTAGAAAATAGTAAAAAATAAAGAAAAACCCTGGATTGAGTAGGTGTGTCCAAAACTTGACTGGCACTGTACATTTTCTTCACAATATGAGTGAGACTTCAAACTTAAGCAAAGGTTAAAACAACTCTTGGACTCACTTTAGTCCTTGTAGTGACCTACAAGTAGTGACCTACAAGGACTAAAGCCTTACTAGTGACTGAGAACTTCAAACTCACAATTTGAAAGAGATACTTTCAAGCAGAATTGTACTCAGATTTCCAGCAGGTTATCAAAAGTATGACTGTTGTCAGAGGTATGGTTGTGTGTGTGTGTGTGTGTGTGTGTGTGTGTGTGTGTGTGTGTGTGTGTGTGTGTGTGTGTGTGTGTGTGTGTGTGTGTGTGTGTGTGTGTGTGTGTGTGTGTGTGTGTGTGTGTGTGTGTGTGTGTGTGTGTGTGTGTTTGTGTGTCTTTAATTGGAGTTGAAATTTGAGCAAACAGAGTCCCCACGTCTCGTTGTCTCGTTGTCTTGGAAACACACTGTACAGGTCCTTCAGAAAGTACACTCTTTCCATATTTTGTTGTTGAGATTTTTTGTCACTGGACTAATACACAATACCCGATAACGTCAAAGTGGAATTATGTTTTTTTGGACATTTTATCAAATTAATTAAAAAAATCTAAAGCTGAAATATCTTGAGTCAATAAGTATTCAACCCTTTTGTTATGTCTAGCCTAAATACAGTAAGTTCAGGAGTAAACATGTGCTTAACGAGTCACATAATACGTTTCATGGACTCACTCTGAGTGCAATAATAGTGTTTAACATGATTTGTGAATGACTACTTCATCTCTGTAGATACAATTAATTAAGGTCCCTCAAAGCAATGAATTTCAAACACAGATTCAACCACAAAGACCAGGGAGGTTTTCCAATGCCTCTCAAAGAACAGCACCTATTGGTAGAAACATTATCATTTTTTTTAAGCAGACATTGAATATCCCTTTGAGCATTGTGAAGTTATTAATTACACTTTGGCTCGTATCAATGCACCCAAAGATACAGACGTCCTTCCTAACTCAGATGCCAGAGAGGATGAAAAGCACTCAGGGATTTCACCATGATGCCAATTAAAACAGTTTAACAAAATGTTATGGCTGCGATAGAATAAAACTGAGGAAGGATAAACAACATGTTAATTACTCCTCAATACTAGCTTAATTGACAGAGAGAAAAAAAAGGAAGCCTGTACAGAAAAAAATATTCCAAAACATGCACCTTTTGCAACAAGGCACTAAAGTAATACTGAAAGAAAAGTGGCAAAGCAATTAACTTTTTGTCCTGAATACAAAGTGCTATGTTTGGGGCAAATACAACACATTACTGAGTACCACTTTCCATATTTTCAAGCATAGTGGTAGCTGCATCATGTTAGGGGTATGCTTGTAATCGTTAAGGACACTGGAGTTTTTCAGGATAAAAAATGTACTGAATGGAGCTAAGCACAGGAAAAAGCCTAGAGGAAAACCTGTTTCAGTCTGCTTTCCACCAGACACTGGGAGATTAATTCACCTTTCAGCAGGACAATAACCTAAAATACAAGGCCAAATCTACACATTGTTTACCAAGTTTATTTTACCTTTATTTAACTAGGTAAGTCAGTCAAACCCTAACCCGGAAAAAGCTGGGCCAAATGTGCACTGCCCTATAGGACTCCCAATCATCACCGGTTGTGATACAGCCTAGAATCGAACCAGGGTCTGTAGTGACGCCTCTAGCACTGAGATGCAGTGCCTTAGACCACTGCGCCACTCGGGAGCCCGAAAAGACAGTGAATGTTCCTGAGTGGCCTAGTTACAGTTTTGACTTTAATCTACTTGAAAATCTATGCCAAGACCTGAAAATGGTTGTCTAGCAATGATCAACAACCAATTTGACAGAGCTTGAAGAATTTAGAAAAGAATAATGGGCAAAATGTTGTACAATCCAGGTGTGGAAAGACTTACCCAGAAAGACTCAATGCTGTAATGGCTGTCAAAGGTCTACAAAGTACTGAGTCAGGGGTTTGAATACTATTTCAATTTCAATAAGTTTGCCAACATTTCAAAAAAACATGTTTTCACTTTGTCATTATGGGGTATTGTGTGTACATGGGTGAGAGAGAAAAAATTATGTAATCAATTTTGAATTGAGGCTGTAACACAAATAAATGTGGAATAAGTCAAGGGGTATGAAACCTTTCTGAATGAACTGTATATGCCATTTAGCCAACAAGCTCTCACAGTGCAGAATCAGACATTTGTCCATAAAAAGGTCAAATTTCAAAGGTTAAGTCAAGGTATTAATTCCAAATGGTAAAGTTAACGGTTAAGATTTAGGACAGGGTTCAAACAAAAACAACAAAACATAATTGCCCTGCACTGAGATTGAATGCCATAGCCTCGGAGCCAGAGCTCACGGTTTACGCCCATTCACCATCCACAACGCCCTAGTAAAACCCAAGTCTACGTGATGGTAATAGTGCTCACCATTGCCCCTAGTGGCCCGGGTTTTAAGTAATCTCCTGACGTCCTGTTTACCTAGTCGGACGTCTTATTTCGCAGTGGATCTTGAGCGACCTGGCTGAGTTAACAAATCATTTTATTCACTACAATCATGCGAGTGTACATTTTTCATATGGGTGGCCAGAGCAGGAATCAAACCCACAATACCAAGCTACATTCAGTATTTTTTTTAAACGTAGTTGAACGTTTAATTAAAAGAAAAGGTGCTGCACAGAACGACCAGTTGAAAGACAGGGAGGGGTTTGGTTGTGGGCTCAAAATTCACCGTTGCCCTTTAAATACATCACTTGTTGCTTCAAGCCACACCCTGCCACACCTACCAAACAGCGTAAATGTACCTCAAAGTCTGTTCAGGAATGTACAAGAACAATTTTGGGCGAAACGTGTCGTTCAGTGCAAACCGTTCTGGAATGTAGCAAACATTCAATGGAGCTGAACGCACCACTCGTGTCTACGAACTGAGAGACACAGGACCGCCATGACACTTCACAGACAACAGAGTACAGACGTAGCCCAGCTCACATTGCCATGTCAAACTGGTCCAGCCACTTCTTCTTCAGCTCCTTGGTCTTGAAGAAGAACTCAAAGCCGCTCTGCCCTTGCTGATGGGTCAGGTAGAAACCATAGAACCACTGAGGAGGGAGAGAGGAAGACAGGGAGTGAATGGCAAAGTTACACACACTCTCTGTCTCTATCGCTCTGTCTCTCTCTCTCTCACACACACAAACACACACATACAGAGCCTTCAGAAAGTATTCACACCCTTTGACTTTTTACACATTTTGTTGTTAAAGAATTCATTTTAAATTGATAAAATGTCGATTTTTGGGGGGGTCACTGGCCGATAATGTCAAAGCGGAATTATGTTTTTTATAAAAAATAAATAAATAAAAAAACATTAAATATGGAAATCTGAAATGTCTTGAGTCAATAAGTATTCAACCCCTTTGTTATAGCAAGACTAAATAAGTTATAGAACGACTAAATATGTGCTTAGTAATTCACATAATAAGTTACATGGACTCACTCTGTGCGCAATAATAGTTTTTAGATTCCTCTGAAAAGGATCATATTCAATTTGTCTGTAGCAAAATTATGAAATCTGTTGGTATCATCAGAAAGATGGGGTGGTTAGGTTGATCAGGCTTGCTTCCTAACTCAATACCATAAATTAATTTACAAATATCTAATTTACTGTAATATTGTCAGGCCAGAACATATGCCTTCTACCTACACAAATTATACATCATAAATATGCAAGACTAGCCACCTCCTCTAATTACCTAGCTACATTAAGAAACTCAATATCTTCTATATTTATGACATTAATGTACGCCAATTATGCACTTTTATCTACAAATACTCATACCTCCCAGACAGTTTATCATCCTATATTATCATCCTATATTAACATCCCCTTATATTATCATCCTATATTAACATCCCTTATATTATCATCCGATAGTAACATCCCCTTATATTATCATCCGATATTAACATCCCCTTATATTATCATCCTATATTAACACCCCCTTATATTATCATCCGATAGTAACATCCCCTTATATTATCATCCGATATTAACATCCCCTTATATTATCATCCTATATTAACATCCCCTTATATTATCATCCTATATTAACACCCCCTTATATTATCATCCTATATTAACATCCCCTTATATTATCATCCTATATTAACACCCCCTTATATTATCATCCTATATTAACACCCCCTTATATTATCATCCTATATTAACATCCCCTTATATTATCATCCGATATTAACATCCCCTTATATTATCATCCTATATTAACATCCCCTTATATTATCATCCTATATTAACACCCCCTTATATTATCATCCTATATTAACATCCCCTTATATTATCATCCTATATTAACACCCCCTTATATTATCATCCTATATTAACACCCCCTTATATTATCATCCTATATTAACATCCCCTTATATTATCATCCTATATTAACATCCCCTTATATTATCATCCAATATTAACATCCCCTATATTAACATCCACCTTTATTAACATCCTATATTAACACCCCCTATATTAACACACCCTATATTAACATCCCCTCCAATTATCATCCGATATTAACATCCTCTATATTAACATCCACCTTTATTAACATCCTATATTATCATCCTATATTAACATCCCCTTATATTATCATCCCATATTAACACCCCCTATATTAACATCCACCTTTATTAACATCCTATATTAACACCCCCTATATTAACACACCCTATATTAATTTCTTATATTATAATCCTACATTAACATCTGGTTGTTTTTCAACTCATCGCCTATTCAAATCCCAGGAAGATATGGATTTGTTTGCACTTCCTACGCCTTCCACTAGATGTCAACAGTCGGTAGAACGTTGAATGAAGTTTATACTGTGTTGTGGGGCCGGATGAGAGGGGAATGAGTCAGTGGTCTGGCAGATTGCCAGTTCCTGGTCATGCGCATTCCACATGATATCGCCTTGCGTTCCATAACTTATACAGACACGAAGGAATGCTCCGGTTGGAACGTTATTGGGTATATATGATAACAACATCCTGAAGATTGATTCTCTACTTACTTTGACAAGTTTATTCGACCTGTGATATAACTTTTTGAAGTTTTCGTCCGACGTTATGCATGACTTGCACGAGCGTTTGGATATGTGTACTAAACGCGCTAGCAAAAGTAGCTATTTGGACATAAATATCTGACATTATCGAACAAAACAACAATTTATTGTCGAACTAGGATTCCTGGGAGTGCATTCTGATGAAGATTATCAAAGGTAAGGGAATATTTATGATGTAATTTTGTATTTCTGTTGACTCCAACATGGTGGAGAAATTTAGTTTTTATCTGAGCGCCGTCTCAGATTATTGCATGGTGTGCTTTTTCCGTAAAGTTTTTTTGAAATCTGACACAGCGGTTGCATTAAGAACCAGTGTATCTTTAATTATATGTGAAACATGTATCTTTCATCAAAGTTTATGATGAGTATTTATGTTATTAGATGTGGCTCTCTGCAATTTCTCCAGATATTTTGGAGGCATTTCTGAACATGGCGCCAATGTAAACTAAGATTTTTGGATATAGATATGCACATTATCGAACAAAAAATACATGTATTGTGTAACATGATGTCCTATGAGTGTCATCTGATGAAGATCATCAAAGGTTAGTGATTAATTTTATCTCTATTTCTGATTTTGTGACTCCTATCTTTGGCTGGGAAAATGGCTGTGTGTTTTTTGAACTTGGTGGTGATCTAACATAATCATATGTTGTGTTTTGGCGGGAAAAGCATTTTTTTAATCGGACACGATGGGTAGATTAACAAGATGTTTATCTTTCATTTGCTGTATTGGACTTGTTAATGTGTGAAAGCTACATATTTAAAAAAAATATTTTTGAATTTCCTGCGCTGCCTTTTCAGCGGAATGTTGTGGGGGGGTTCCGTGTGTCCTAGAAAGGTTTTAACATCCCCCTATATTAACACCCCCTTATATTAACATCCTATATTAACATCCTATATTAACATCCCCTGATATTAACCCCACCCCCTATATTAACATCCTATATTAACATCCCCTGATATTAACATCCCCTATATTAACATCCCTGCTATAAATACCAGGCCTGGCTTCTTAGATGTTTCATGATGTTCTATTATTTCTAGTAGTTGTCGTATATTATTTCCAATGTATCGTCCTTGTAAAAAACCTGTCTGATCAGGAAGAACAATACCTGGTGAAACCCTTTTAATTCAGAGTGCTATGCACTTCGATAGTATTTTTGCATCACAACATTGAAGTGTAAGGGGCCTCCAGTTTTTTTTAGATAGACTGGATCTTTATATTTGCCATCTGGGTCTTGTTTTAATAATAGAGAAATCAGACCTTCCTGCTGAGTACCTGACAGACTACCATTTCTATAGGAGTGGTTAAAACTTCACTGGGATAGGGGGCAGCATTCGGAATTTTGGATGAAAAGCGTGCCCAAATTAAACTGCCTGCTACTCGGGCCCAGAAGCTAGGATATGCATATAATTAGTAGATTTGGATAGAAAACGCTCTAAAGTTTCCAAAACTGTTAAAATAATGTCTGTGCATATAACATAACTGATATGGCAGGCGAAAACCTGAGGAAAATCCATCCAGGAAGTACTATTATTTTGAAAGGCTGTTTTTCCATTGAAAGCCTATCCACCATACAAAGACTTAGGACCCAGTTCACGATCTCTATGGCTTCTTCTACATGTGGCCAGTCTTTCGGCATTGTTTCAGGCTTTTACTCTGAAAAATGAGGGAGATACAGCACTTTCAAAGAGTGGACAGTGGAAATTTCCAGACATGAGTCCACCGCGTGATCGAGAACGCGCCTTTCTTGTTTCTCCTTTTCTAGTGACAAAGCTTTTGTCCGGTTGAAATATTATTGATTATTTATGACAAAAACAACCTGAGGATTGATTTTAAACATCGTTTGATTGTTTCTACGAACTTTTACTGTACTTTTTTACTTTTCGTCTAGATGTTGAGAGCGTGCTTTCTGCCTTTGGATTACTGAACTAAACGCACCAACAAAACGGAGGTTTTTGGACATAAAGATGGACATTATCGAACAAAATAAACATTTATTGTGTAACATGGAGTCCTGGGAGTGCCATCTGATGAAGATCATCAAAGGTTAGTGATTAATTTGAATGCTATTTCTGACTTTTGTGACACCTCCTTGGTTGGAAAATGGCTGTATGGTTTTCCGTGGCTAGGCGCTGACCTAACATAATCGCATGGTGTGCTTTTGCCATAAAGCCTTTTTGAAATCTGACACTGTGGTTGGATTAACAAGAAGTTGATCTATAAAATGGTGTATAAGTCTTGTATGTTAGAGGAATTATAATTATGGGATTTCTGTTGATTTGAATTTGGCGCCCTGCAATTTCACTGGCTGTTGTCGAGGTGGGACATTAGCGTCCCACTTATACCAGAGAGGTTAAAACAATCTAACAATGGAGCTTTTAGTATATCAAAAAAGACTTGATATACCTCTACCGGTATGCTATCAAGCCCTGGGGGTTTTCCAGACTGAAAGGATTTAATAGCTTCAAAAAGTTATTCCTCTGTAATTTGGCCTTCACACTGATATTTCTGTACATTTGTTAATTTTCAATTTTTTTTATTATTTGGAAATAATTCCTTACCGTAATCTTCATTCAGTGTGAGAGGATGAGACTGAAAAGAGAACATCTGTCTAAAATATTTAGCTTCTTTTCAAATATAATAAGGAGAATCATAGATGACTCCGTCTTCAATAACGAGTTTCTGCAAATTATTTTTGTTAGCGTTCCTGTATATTTTGGCCTTTATGGGCGGCGCACAATTGGCCCAGTGTTTCTCTCCCTCTAAAAACAGAAATAAATGTTTTGGCCTTACAAATATTATTTTGGCCTTTATTCAGATTACAATCACTCTCTTTCATAATTTTTGAAAATTATATAACCTCCAAAATATCGTTATATATTATCAAGTTGATGACACAGTCATACAGCCGGCACCTACATAAAGCTGAGTGACATTCATGGCTTTAGATCAAAATAAATAAGTACAACATTCTTTCTGATAGTCTTAAACAAATAATTGTTTTGGTTATCCTAACCTGGACACAATGTACAGTATTATAATAGCCCATTATGGTCTATTGCAGTATCTTGTATGATACTGCTCCGGTGAGGGGCCCTGATGGGGGCTCCGTGTGGAGGTCCGCATATCGTTACTGCAGCCCTCCGTGCACGAGCTCAGAGTGTTGAGTAATGTGCTGTTAAAAGTGGTGTAGGTCTTATTTATTTAAAGAGCATATTGAAGATAGAAGCAATAGGATTTGAAGCAAAAGCCTACAACTATTTTAACACTGTTTCGCGCTGCTCTGAGACAAGCATGGGGACTGGTCTTGATAAATCAATGAGATTTTTATTTTCACTGAATCTCTGTTTGGGTATTGGTTAGACTAGAATTAGAAAATTAGGGTGTATAAATGTTATGCTCTAATGTAACCTTTATTTAACTAGGCAAGTCAGTTAAGAACAAATTCTTATTTACAAGAATAACCTACTCCTTCCTCCCTGTTGGGGAATTGAACCCCGGTCTCCCGCGTGCCCGCACGACACTGGGATTCTTTAGCTAAATAGCCCAGTACTGTACTCCCAACTGTCACGTTGTACAGCGCCATATTTTCCATTCCATCCTAACGGAAACCCAGAGTGTTTTTTGTTTTTCTTGGAATAAAAACACCATAATATTAATTCAATTCATGAAGCAACACTTCTTAAAATCAGTCCCATATACTATGTTCTTACATTCTCATTCTCTTACATTCTATAAATTCTCTAATACAGCCACGATTGAAGGCTATAAAATGCTTCTCAAAAATGCCCTCTGGTGGTAAAACTAGCACTAACTAGCATTAATGGTACCAGTGGTTGGCACTTAAATAACGTGCCATAGAATTCTGCGGCACCATGCAAGCTGCGCCGCAGTACACTGCAACTTTTAAAGGATGAACCACTGTATGTCTACGTCCTGGGAAATGATCTTGTTACTTATAACCTCATGCTAATCGCATTAGCCTACGTTAGCTTAACCGTCCCGAGGTCGGGACACCGATCCTGTAGAGGTTTACATCACCCTGTATTAACATGATTTGATTTGACATCGCCGTATATTAACATCCTATATTAACATCCTATATTATCATCATTAACATTTTCGCCAACTGCTCTCTCTATCCTGGACGGGGCTGTTGGTCAGGGTTGTTGGTGAAGGTAAGTGTTAGGGTTAGGCCAGGCAGGTAGACAGATAGAAAGCCAACAGGGTAGGCAACCTTAGAGCCCTCTGAGATTGGTAGCATTTGTTTTTTATCCAGAGAATTGTTATATTACTTTTAGTTTCTTATCTTCTGTACTGTAAAGAATTGCTCATCAAACTAGCAAGACCAGCAGTGGCAGTAGTGGCACACTGGCTGCTTTTTGTTGTTGTATGTCATCTCTCGTGGTCAGAGACAGGAAAGGGTTCAATTTAACCTTTTTTTCGTAGGCCTTCAATGTAGATGTTAGCAGCAGAACAAACTCCAATCACAGGTAAAGAGTAGGTTAATTGTTACAACAGCATAGCTAACAGTTAGCTAGCTGTTTCTCCTGATGTATTGTTGTCTATACCTTGTTGCCCTTTGTGCTGCTATCTGTGCCCAATAATGTTTGTACCATGTTTTGTGCTGCTGCCATGTTGTGCTGCTGCCATGTTGTGTTGCTACCATGTTGTTGTTATGTTGTTTTTGCTACGTTGTTTTGCTACCATGCTGTGTTGTCTTGTGTTGCTGCCTTGCTATGTTGTTGTTTTTAGGTCTCTCTTTATGTAGTGTTGTGGTGTCGTGATGTGTGTTTTGTCCTATATTTTTTTTTTTTTTTTTTATCCCAGCCCCCTTTTGTCTTTTGGTAGGCCGTCATTGTAAATAAGAATTTGTTCTTGCCTAGTTAAATAAAGGTTAAATACAAAGTAGTTAGCTGATTTACATTTTCTACAGTCGCTATGATCAGCTGATAGCCCTCCCCTATTTTCCTTGAACAGTAGAGAATTATGAATGCAAGGAATTTGGGCTAAACTTTGTTGTTGTTGTGGAGGAGGGTTGAGGGGGGAGGGCTTTTTTCCCTTTGAGCACATGCCCCTCCAAAGGTCTGCGCATGTCTCCTGGCTGTGGCGGACTGACCTTCTTGCTCTCTCTATCCTGGGTGGGGTTGTTGGTGATCTTAAAGTAGTTGAGATCGATGACATCCTTCATCTCATAGTTGTCTCCTCGTCTCTTACAGACGATCACAGCCCCGTCAAACAGGAAGATATGTCTGCGCCCAAAACAAGTTCATACAAGTTCATTTACAGTGTGTATTCTGTCATTTTACACATAAAGAAGTTCCTACGTTGTTTTACATGCTGTCCATATAATGAAGCCTGAGAAAGCCACACATGCTAGTTAGTAGTCAGTAGTAGTCAGTAGCCTGTAGTCAGTAGTCCCTGGGTCTGGGAAACCAGCCTGTAGTCCCTGGGTCTGGGAAACCAGCCTATAGTCAGTGGGTCTGGGAAACCAGCCTGTAGTCAGTAGTCACTGCGTCTGGGAAACCAGCCTGTAGTTAGTAGTCACTGGGTCTGGGAAATCAGTCTGTAGTTAGTAGTGCCTGGGTCTGGGAAACCAGCCTATAGTCAGTAGTCCCTGGGTCTGGGAAACCAGCCTGTAGTCAGTAGTCACTGGGTCTGGGAAACCAGCCTGTAGTCAGTAGTCACTGGGTCTGGGAAACCAGCCTGTAGTCACTGGGTCTGGGGAACCAGCCTGTAGTCAGTAGTCACCGGGTCTGGGAAACCAGCCTGTAGTCAGTAGTCACAGGGTCTGGGGAACCAGCCTGTAGTCACTGGGTCTGGGAAACCAGCCTGTAGTCACCCGGTTTGGGAAACCAGCCTGTAGTCAGTCTGCCTTTCCTGATCCCATCTCACCTGTCCTGTTTCTTCTTGTCAACATTAGACACCATGCGGACCTCTCCGTCCCCCTTGGGCCGTCCGTAGCTCTCAAGGGGCTGGTTCTTCAGGGAGGGGAGGGAATGGGATGGGAGTAAGGGAAGGTAATGAGAGGGGGATAAGGGAAGGTAATGGGAGGGGAGATAATGGGAGGGGGGTAAGGGGAGATAATGGGAGGGGGTAAGGGGAAGTCATGAGAGGGGGATAATGGAAGGCAATGGGAGGGAGGTATTGGGAGATAATGGGAGGGGTTATGGGAAGGTAATGGGAGGTGGGGGTAATAGGAGGGGGGTAAGGGGAGGAAATGGAAGTGGGGTAATGGGAGGGGGGTAAGGGGAGGTAATGGGAGGGGTGTGTGGGAAGGTAATGGGAGGAGGTAAGGGGAGGTAATGGGAGGAGGTGGTTAATATGATATCAGTGAGATCATGTTCAGTGTGGGTCAGGAGGACTAGTACGGTATGTGTCTGGGAACGCATTGCACTTTGGACAACAATAGAAACAAATTGATGTGTCTAATCCTGATGATTTATGTTACCAGGTTCTCGATGGAACGTTGATACTGGTCGATCTCCTTCAGAGTCTCCTTGTCTCTCTTCACCTCGTTGACATACTGAGCCAAGTCCTGGGTCAACACACACACAGTCCAACGTTTAGTGTCTATTCTCTGATTGTAGTCTAGTAAGAGAAGAAGAGAGACGGGATGATTACCTTCATGGCATCCAGAGCCATCTTCAGGTTGTTCTTGTCGGCTGCGTCGGAGGTGTGTTTGAGCAGCTCCTAACAGACAGAGACAACAGGGAAATCACCAGTAATAGTCACACACAGGCTCAGCTTCACATTGTTTAGATTAAGATTAGGTTTAGATTAACACACAATTATCCTGGATTTACACTACAGGACAGTCCTTTTCCTATGACGTTTGCCTACAGGGGACTACACAACAAAATCATATTGATTTTATAACAGCATGAAAGTGAAACCAAGCCGTGATGAACCTGAACTCCTCCCACTGCTCCAGCTTGGATATCACTGTGTCTGCTGGGATATCACTGTGTCTGCTTGGATATCACTGTGTCTGCTGGGATATCACTGTGTCTGCTTGGATATCACTGTGTCTGCTTGGATATCACTGTGTCTGCTGGGATATCACTGTGTCTGCTGGGATATCACTGTTTCTGCTGGGATATCACTGCCTCTGCTTGGATATCACTGCCTCTGCTTGGATATCACTGTGTCTGCTGGGATATCACTGTGTCTGCTTGGATATCACTGTGTCTGCTTGGATATCACTGTGTCTGCTTGGATATCACTGTGTCTGCTTGGATATCACTGTGTCTGCTGGGATATCACTGTTTCTGCTGGGATATCACTGCCTCTGCTTGGATATCACTGCCTCTGCTTGGATATCACTGTGTCTGCTGGGATATCACTGTGTCTGCTTGGATATCACTGTGTCTGCTTGGATATCACTGTGTCTGCTGGGATATCACTGTGTCTGCTTGGATATCACTGTGTCTCCTTGGATATCACTGTGTCTGCTGGGATATCACTGTGTCTGCTGGGATATCACTGTGTCTGCTGGGATATCACTGCGTCTGCTTGGATATCACTGCGTCTGCTTGGATATCACTGTGTCTGCTTGGATATCACTGTGTCTGCTTGGATATCACTGTGTCTGCTTGGATATCACTGTGTCTCCTTGGATATCACTGTGTCTGCTGGGATATCACTGTGTCTGCTTGGATATCACTGTGTCTGCTTGGATATCACTGTGTCTGCTGGGATATCACTGTGTCTGCTTGGATATCACTGTGTCTCCTTGGATATCACTGTGTCTGCTTGGATATCACTGTGTCTGCTGGGATATCACTGCGTCTGCTGGGATATCACTGCGTCTGCTGGGATATCACTGCGTCTGCTTGGATATCACTGCGTCTGCTTGGATATCACTGCGTCTGCTTGGATATCACTGTGTCTGCTTGGATATCACTGTGTCTGCTTGGATATCACTGTGTCTCCTTGGATATCACTGTGTCTGCTGGGATATCACTGTGTCTGCTTGGATATCACTGCGTCTGCTTGGATATCACTGCGTCTGCTTGGATATCACTGCGTCTGCTTGGATATCACTGCGTCTGCTTGGATATCACTGCGTCTGCTTGGATATCACTGCGTGGATATATATTTTTTTACCTTTATTTAACCAGGCAAGTCAGTTAAGAACAAATTCTTATTTGACAGCCTAGGAACAGTGGGTTAACTGCCTTGTTCAAGGGTAGAATGACAGATTTGTACCTTGTCAGCTCAGGGATTCGAACTTGCAACCTTGCGGTTACTAGTCCAACACTCTAGCGATCCAACACACTAGGCTACGCTGCCACCCCGATATCACTGTTCCAACTTGGATATCACTGTGTCTGCTTGGATATCACTGTGATATCACTGTGTCTGCTTGGATATCACTGTGTCTGCTTGGATATCACTGTGTCTGCTTGGATATCACTGTGTCTGCTTGCTAAATACATGCAGTTCAGCCCGCTGGAGTCCTGCCAAGACTCAAATGTCCAGTTCCTTTGAAATCTGAGCTTTTGTTCTCCTTATTTCTAAAAGACTGCTGAAAGCTACCCCTCTCTAAGCAACACATAATGGGGATCCAAATAAACAAATATTCTCTCCCTCTCCCTCTCCCTCTCCCTCTCCCTCTCCCTCTCCCTCTCCCTCTCCCTCCCCCTCCCCCTCTCCCTCTCCCTCTCCCTCTCCCTCTCCCTCTCCCTCTCCCTCCTCAGAGAGGGAAGTATGAAAGTGGAGAGAGAAAAGACGTGGAGTCTGTCGCCCTCCAGTGGAAATGTATATCACAGCCCCCTAACAGTGGTTGTGAGAGTGTCTAGTGTATAGTGTCTGTGGTAAACATACCTGTAGTAGGAGATGGTATTTGAGGACTCTCTGCATGGGAACCACCAGTAGATCTCTCAGAGTGAACTTCCCATTGTTGGCTCTTTTAGAACATTCCTGGGAACAATAACAACCCAACGAATTAGGATATGAAGTATTACATTAACAGGTACACGAGAGATCGCTAGGCAACATCACTGTTTGGTCATGCCGAGGCTAGTTCCTCAGATCATTCACCATATTCAATAATAATCAATAATCATTCACCACTATTCAATAATTCGCCGCCATGTTGCCTTTACCCTTTAGACTGTATCAAAAAACAACAGGTCTCACCTCTAGCTTCAGTCGAACGTCCTCTTTCTCCTTACAGATGAAGTCCAACACTGTGATGGATACCTCAACGTGGCTGCAGTAGATTCCATAAATGAGTAACCTGCAAAGCAGAAGGAAAGTACATGACACTTGAATACTTGATACGTGAATTTGAGTAGCAGCCAGTTCCAGTACTTCCTGAATCCCCCTGAAGAAATGTTTCTGATATTTTCCAGATTCTGATTTATATTCTTCTGACTAACTGTTATACGAGACATTACAATAGGCTATTTATTGTCATTTTTTTGTGTATGTATGTAAACACCATTAGAGAACGTGTTATTAATGACAAAGGCCAACCTGTCCTTATAGGCAATGAAGATCTGGTAGAGGTTTAAGGCGTTCTTGTTGAGAATGGACTCTTGCACCTCCACCATCAGACTCTTATGGACTTTCACCAGATCCTGTGAACAGAGAGAGAGAGATCAGACGGTGTACATTACAACATGTTCGTAACTCTTAAACTCAAGTCTACCCCAGTAAAGACGCCATTTGTGTAAAGATGAGAGTTCGGGCCGTGTTCTTACAGGGATGTTGACGAAAACCTTGTCGATTTCTGCCGCAGAGAAAAATTTCTTCAGGGGATTCAAGAAGTACTGTGAAAAAAGAAGTTTAGAACAAAAATGAAGACGTGACTTTATCACTTCCACCTCAGGCTCAGATTATATCAGTCACATATATACATATATATATACAGGACCAGGAGTTTCCTGTTCAGGTCATGAGGCTTGGAGCAACCACTCATATCAGGACTGACTGCAAACCACAAATACTGCAGTCTGCATGACATCTACAGAGTAGCAGCTAGACTGCAGTCTGCACGGCATCTCTATGTAAGCTCTACAAGGTCTCTGTGTAACTCTCTCCTTCTCTATAGACTCCATGGTCTCTGTGTAACTCTCTCCTTCTCTACAGACTCCACGGTCTCTGTAACTCTCTCCTTCTCTATAGACTCCAGGGTCTCTGTGTAACTCTCTCCTTCTCTAAATACTCCAGGGTCTCTGTGCATCTCTCTCCTTCTCTATAGACTCCAGGGTCTCTGTATCTCTCTCCTTCTCTATAGATTCCAGGGTCTCTGTGTATCTCTCTCCTTCTCTATAGACTCCAGGGTCTCTCTGTAACTCTTACCTTCTCTATAGACTCCAGGGTCTCTGTGTATCTCTCTCCTTCTCTATAGACTCCAGGGTCTCTGTGTATCTCTCTCCTTCTCTATAGACTCCAGGGTCTCTGTGTATCTCTCTCCTTCTCTATAGACTCCAGGGTCTCTCTGTAACTCTTACCTTCTCTATAGACTCCAGGGTCTCTGTGTATCTCTCTCCTTCTCTATAGACTTCAGGGTCTCTGTGCATCTCTCTCCTTCTCTATAGACTCCAGGGTCTCTGTGTATCTCTCTCCTTCTCTATAGACTCCAGGGTCTCTGTGTATCTCTCTCCTTCTCTACAGACTCCAGGGTCTCTGTAACTCTCTCCTTCTCTATAGACTCCAGGGTCTCTGTGTATCTCTCTCCTTCTCTATAGACTCCAGGGTCTCTGTGTATCTCTCTCCTTCTCTATAGACTCCAGGGTCTCTCTGTAACTCTTACCTTCTCTATAGACTCCAGGGTCTCTGTGTATCTCTCTCCTTCTCTATAGACTCCAAGGTCTCTGTGTATCTCTCTCCTTCTCTATAGACTCCAGGGTCTCTGTGTATCTCTCTCCTTCTCTATAGACTCCAGGGTCTCTGTGTATCTCTCTCCTTCTCTATAGACTCCAGGGTCTCTGTGTATCTCTCTCCTTCTCTATAGACTCCAGGGTCTCTCTGTAACTCTTACCTTCTCTATAGACTCCAGGGTTTCTGTGTATCTCTCTCCTTCTCTATAGACTCCAGGGTCTCTGTGTATCTCTCTCCTTATCTATAGACTCCAGGGTCTCTGTGTATCTCTCTCCTTCTCTACAGACTCCAGGGTCTCTGTGTATCTCTCTCCTTCTCTACAGACTCCAGGGTCTCTGTGTAACTCTTACCTTCTCTATAGACTCCAGGGTCTCTGTGTATCTCTCCTCTGTTTGTTTGATCTCTGAGAGGCAGCAGCTTCTCACATTCTGCTCAGCCTGCTTCTGTAGGGAAGAACATGTATAGTAAACTTTTGGTCCCAATTAGTTTTTTTGGGGGGGGGAGGGGGAAAAAAACACATACTGCTCAAGGTCTGTTACAAAATATATTTCAGTAACATTATCGTGTGTTTTTTCGTGGTGAGTGTGTGAGTGTGTGTGTGTGTGTGTGTGTGTGAGTGAGTGAGTGAGTGAGTGAGTGAGTGAGTGAGTGAGTGAGTGAGTGAGTGAGTGAGTGTACCAGTGTAGGGTGCTGTTCGGTCTTCATCAGGTCTTCATAGATCTCTCCTCCTTCATCGGTGTCATCCAACCCGTAGACTGGAGCATACAACTCTTCCTCATCCTCTAGAACGTTCTCACTGACACACAAACAGGCCCGCACACACACTCTCTTTGAGATGAGGCCTTTGTAAAGCTAAAGAGAGGGTAGGTGAAGGAACTGCCTCAATCCAAACATCGTCCCAGGTGCTTTGTCATGGTTTTCCACAGGGGGGTGCTGTTTCACAGGCAGACATATACACTACGCAGTACGTCAAGTCTGCTAAGTGGGATCAATCTCAAGTCTAATCAAACCATCTGTGCCTTACACGCAATCTGTCTGTCTGTCTGTCTGTCTGTCTGTCTGTCTGTCTGTCTGTCTGTCTGTCTGTCTGTCTGTCTGTCTGTCTGTCTGTCTGTCTGTCTGTCTGTCTCACTGTCTGTCTCACTGTCTGTCTCACTGTCTGTCTGTCTGTCTGTCTGTCTCACTGTCTGTCTGTCTGTCTGTCTGTCTCACTGTCTGTCTCACTGTCTGTCTCACTGTCTGTCTCACTGTCTGTCTCACTGTCTGTCTGTCTGTCTGTCTCACTGTCTGTCTGTCTGTCTCACTGTCTCACTGTCTGTCTGTCTGTCTGTCTGTCTGTCTGTCTGTCTGTCTGTCTGTCTGTCTGTCTGTCTGTCTGTCTCACTGTCTGTCTCACTGTCTGTCTCACTGTCTGTCTGTCTGTCTGTCTGTCTCACTGTCTGTCTCACTGTCTGTCTCACTGTCTGTCTGTCTGTCTGTCTGTCTGTCTCACTGTCTGTCTCACTGTCTCACTGTCTGTCTCACTGTCTGTCTGTCTGTCTCACTGTCTGTCTCACTGTCTCACTGTCTGTCTGTCTGTCTGTCTCACTGTCTGTCTGTCTGTCTGTCTGTCTCACTGTCTCACTGTCTGTCTGTCTATCTCTCTCTCTCTCTGTCTCTTTCGCTGTCTGTCTGTCTGTCTCCAACAATTGTTTACAGATAGATTGTTTCAATTATAATGCACTGTATCACAATTACAGTGGGTCAGAAGTTTACATACACTAAGTTGACTGTGCCTTTAAACAGGTTGGAAAATTCCAGAAAATTATGTCATGGCATTAGAAGCTTCTAATAGGCTAATTGACATAATTTGAGTCAATTGGAGGTGTACCTGTGGATGTATTTCAAGGCCTAACTTCAAACTCTGTGCCTCTTGGCTTGACATCATGGGAAAATCAAAAGAAATCAGTCAAGATCAAAAATTGCTGACCTCCACAACTCTGGTTCATCCTTGGGAGCAATTTCCAAACGCCTGAAGGTACTACGTTCATCTGTACAAACAATAGTACACAAGTATAAACACTATGGGACCACGCAGCCGTCATACCGCTCAGGAAGGAGAGGCGTTCTGTCTCCAAGAGATGAACGTACTTTGGTGCGGAAAGTGCAAATCAATCCCAGAACAACAGCAAAGGACCTTGTGAAGATGCTGGAGGAAACCGGTACAAAAGTATCTATATCCACAGTAAAATGAGTCCTATATCGACATAACCTGAAAGGCCGCTCAGCAAGGAAGAAGCCACTGCTCCAAAACCGCCATAAAAAAGCCAGACTACGGTTTGCAACTGCACATGGGGACAAAGATCTTACTTTTTGAAGAAATGTCCTTTGGTCTGATGAAACGAAAATGGAACTGTTTGGAGGAAAAAGAGGGAGGCTTGCAAGCCGAAGAATACCATCCCAACCGTGAAGCACGGGGGTGGCAGCATCATGTTGTGGGGGTGCTTTGCTGTAGGAGGGACTGGTGCACTTCACAAAATAGATGGCATCATGAGGGGGGGAAATTATGTGGATATATTGAAGCAACGTCTCAAGATATCAGTCAGGAAGTTAAAGCTTGGTTGCAAATGGGTCTTCCAAGTGGACAATGACCCCAAGCATACTTCCAAAGTTGTGGCAAAATGGCTTAAGGACAACAAAGTCAAGGTATTGGAGTGGCCATCACAAAGCCCTGACCTCAATCCTATAGAACATTTGTGGGCAGAACTGAAAAAGCGTGTGTTAGCAAGGAGAGTTACCAACCTGACTCAGTTACACCATCTCAGTCAGGAGGAATGGGCCAAAATTCACCCAACTTATTGTGGGAAGCTTGTGGAAGGCTACCCAAAACGTTTGACCCAAGTTAAATAATTTAAAGGCAATGCTACCAAATACTAATTGAGTGTATGTAAACTTCTGACCCACTGGGAATGTGATGAAAGAAATAAAAGCTGAAATAAATCATTCTCTCTACTATTATTCTGACATTTCACATTCTTAAAATAAAGTGGTGATCATAACTGACCTTAGACAGGGAATTTTTACTAGGATTAAATGTCAGGAATTGTGAAAAACTGAGTTTAAATGTATTTGGCTAAGATTTATGTAAACTTCCGACTTCAAATGTACATACTGTTTATCAATGGAATATATGGATAGATTAAATGAAATGTCCATATGGAGAGATCAACAGACTTACTCAATCAGGTCCTTCAGATGACTGTAAATATCCTCGTCTTTCAGACTCTCCTCTGTTGGAAAGGGCCTGTCAAAAAAAAAGGGGGGAAGTATCCCAGATAGTACACATCATCAACTAAATGTCATGTTGGTAAAAAAAAACTAAAAAAAACAGCTGAAGTGATGACTCCACACGACATCATTGAGCCCCAGTGTCACACTTTGTTTGGGTTGAAATATAAGTGAGACGTACTTGATTCCTGCCTGTTGCGCGACCGTGGAGTAGGAAAGCGTGGACAGAGCATCCATCACCTGGCGGGAGAGAAGAAGAGACGTGAATGAAGTGGATTCAATAGATATGAATGTGAAGTACTGATCAGAAAGTTATGATTCTTTTTTTTTTCAACAACAAAAAATAAATAATGTCACCTTTATTTAACTTGGCAAGTCAGTTAATAACAAATTCCTAACGGGGAACAGTGGGGTTAACTGCCTTGTTCAGGGGCAGAACGACTTGATTGACTGATTTGTCAGCTCGGGAATTCGATCCAGCAACCTTTCGGTTACTGGTCCAATGCTCTACCCACTAGGCTACCTAGATGTAGCTGTTTTACATAGTTAAAAAAAAAAATACGAACAAACAATTATCTATCTCACATCTGAGTAAAGTGTGCTGACCACAGATATACGCCAGCCTCTCACTGAGCCCCTCACTGAGCCCCTCACTGAGCCTCTCACTGAGCCCCTCACTGAGCCCCTCACTGAGCCTCTCACTGAGCCCCTCACTGAGCCCCTCACTGAGCCTCTCACTGAGCCCCTCACTGAGCTGAGAGCCCCTCACTGAGCCCCTCACTGAGCCCCTCACTGAGCCCCTCACTGAGCCCCTCACTGAGCCCCTCACTGAGCCTCTCACTGAGCCCCTCACTGAGCCCCTCACTGAGCCTCTCACTGAGCCTCTCACTGAGCCTCTCACTGAGCCTCTCACTGAGCCCCTCACTGAGCCTCTCACTGAGCCCCTCACTGAGCCCCTCACTGAGCCTCTCACTGAGCCCCTCACTGGAGGAAGTGGTTAAAATCCAAAGCTAAATTCGCATACATCTCAGGAAGTGTGTGTGTGTGTGTGTGTGTGTGTGTGTGTGTGTGTGTGTGTGTGTGTGTGTGTGTGTGTGTGTGTGTGTGTGTGTGTGTGTGTGTGTGTGTGTGTGTGTGTGTGTGTGTGTGTGTGTGTGTGTGTATCTGTGTGTCCTTGAGCTTTTTACTATTACTGCAGCACTTTCATATAAATGCCAAATAACGTCTAATGTGTATATTCTGCCTTTATCCTTGGTGCCCAAAAACAAACGACTGGCCCGAGGCGTCTGTCCTCATCAATGAAAACTAGGATACATATTGATTCTAGTTAACTGAGAGTAGTAAACTAGGTTAATAACTGCAGGAGGGCAGCCGTTGTCTAGACCAAACACTCTAACTCAATATTAACACAGATACATTACAGTTAAAAACATGAACAAAAAAATTAAACATGGCCGTAACCACGGTGAACCGAGAGTGAAAGTTCAATCTCGTTTTCTGCATTTCTATACAATTAAAACACTTTAAAATGCTATTTAGAGAACAGCCAAAATGACCCCAGCCATTATCACCTTGACTGCTACAGGTTCATTCACCTCGGTGCATCTACAAACACATTAGCCTATTAGCTATACAATTGCAATGTTACAGAGCCTTCAGAAAGTATTCACACCCCTTGACTTCTTCCACATTTTGTTGTGTTACAACCTGTATAAAAAATGTATTATATTCAGATGTTGTGTCATAGGTCTACACACAATACTCCATACGTCAAAGTGGAATTATGTTTTTATACATTTTTCTAAATGAATGAAACATTTAAAGCAGAAATGTCTCGTTTTATACATTTTTCTAAATTAATTAAAATATGGAATCATGTAGTAACCGAAAAAAATGTTAAACGAATCAAAATATAATTTATATTTGAGATTCTTCAAAGTAGCCACCCTTTGCTTTCATGACAGCTTTGCACACTCTTGGCATTCTCTTTCCAACACTCTTGAAGGAGTTCCCACATATGCTGAGCACTTGTTGGCTGCTTGTACTTCTCTCTGCCGCCCAACTCATCCCAAACCATCTCAAGTGGGTTGAGGTCAGGTGATTGTGGAGGCCAAGTCATCTGATGCAGCAATCCATCACTCTCCTTGGTCAAATTGCCCTTACAGAGCCGGGATGTGTTTTGGGTCATTGTCCTGTTGAAAAACAAATGGTCGGCAAATGGTTGGCACAAACCAGACGTCGGCATCCAAAGATTATCCAACTTCCAAAAATCCATAGGCCTAATGGACACATGCTCAAACTCTCACAATTTTGAGAGAGGCTGGACTGAGGGCTTGTAGGCCTGTTGTAAGGCAGGTCCTCACCAGACATCACCGGCAACAACGTCGCCTATGGGCACAAACCCACCGTCACTGGATCAGACAAAAAACTGGCAAAAAGTGCTATTCACTGATGAGTTGCGGTTTTGTCTCACCAGGGGTGATAGTCAGATTTGTGTTTATTGTCGAAGGAATGAGCGTTACACCGAGGCCTGTACTCTGGGGTGGGATCGATTTGGAGGTGGAGGGTCCGTCATGGTCTGGGGCGGTGTGTCACAGCATCATCGGACTGAGCTTGTTGTCTTGCAGGCAATCTCAACACCGTGCGTTACAGGGAAGACATTTCCGTTACAGGGAAGAGATTTCCTGCAAGACAGGAGTCTTGCAGAGTGGGGTAACATCTCACAGCAAGAACTGTCAAATCCCGTGCAGTCCATGAGGAGGAGATGCACTGCAGTACTTAATACAGCTGGTGGCCACACCAGATACTGACTGTTACTTTTGATTTTGACCCCCCCTTTGTTCAGGGACACATGATTCCATTTCTGTTAGTCACATGTCTATGGAACTTGTCCAGTTTATGTCTCAGTTGTTGAATCTTGTTATGTTCATACAAATATTTACACATGTTAAGTTTGCTGAAAATAAACGCAGTTGACAGTGAGGACGTTTCTTTTTTTGCTGAGTTTATATATTTATCGTTCAAAAGTTTGAGGTCACTTAGAAATGCCCTTGTTTTTGAAAAAAAAAGGTCCATTAAAATTGATCAGAAATACAGTGTAGACATTGTTAATGTTGTAAATGACTATTGTAGCTGGAAATGGCTGATTTCTTATGGAATATCTACAAAGGCGTACAGAGGCCCCTTTGTCAGCAACCATCACTCCTGTGTTCCAATGGCACGTTGTGTTAGCTAATCCAAGATTATCATTTTAAGAGGCTAATTGATCATCAGATAACCCTTTTGCAATTATGTTAGCACAGCTGAAAACTGATGTTCTGATTAAAAAAGTAATACAACTGGCCTTCTTAAGACTAGTTGAGTATCTGGAGCATCAGCATTTGTGGGTTCGATTACAGGCTCAAAATGGCCAGAAACAAAGACTTCTGAAACTGGTCAGTCTATTCTTGTTCTGAGAAATGAAGGCTATTCCATGCGAGAAATTACCAACCAACTGAAGATCTCGTACAACGCTGTGTACTACTCCCTTCACAGAACAGCGCAAACAGGCTCTAACCAGAATAGAAAGAGGAGTGGGAGGCCCCGGTGCACAACTGAGCAAGAGGACAAGTACATTAGAGTGTCTAGTTTGAGAAACAGACGCCTCACAAGTCCTCAACTGGCAGCTTCATTAACTAGTAACCGCAAAACACCAGTCTCAATGTCAACAGTGAAGAGGCGACTCCGGGATGCTGGCCTTCTAGGCAGAGTTGCAAAGAAAAAGCCATATCTCAGACTGGCCAATAAAAAGAAAAGATTAAGATGGGCAATAGAACAAAGACACTGGACAGAGGAACTCTGCCTAGAAGGCCAGCATCCCGGAGTCGCCTCTTCACAGCTAGTTTCCGTCCTCCTCTGGGTACATTGACTTCAATACGAAACCTAGAAGGCTCATGGTTCTTACCCTCTTCCATAGACTTAAACAGTAATTATGACAACTTCCAGAGGACGTCCTCCAACCTATCAGAGCTCTTGAGGCATGAACTGACAAGTTGTCCACCCAATCAAAGCAGAGAGTGAATCTAGTGCTGAAAGCATAAGCTACAGCTAGCTAGCACTGCAGTGCATAAAATGTGGTGAGTAGTTGACTCAAAGAGAGAGAAATACAGTAGTTGAATAGTTTTGTACAAATGAATGTCTTAAAAATTAAGGCGAAGCAAGAAAGAGAGATCTCTCTCTCTCTCTCTCGGACTCCCCAATTACTGACCAGGAGCTCTATAAAGAAACGTCAGGCCCTCAAACTTAAAAATGTATGCAGACCTGATGGCATCCTAAATGAGATGCTCAAATTCACGAGTGCAAAATTTCAATTATTAAAACTGTTTAATTTGGTCCTGAGTTATTTCCCTAACATCTGGAATCAAGGACTCAATCTTTAAGAATGGAGACAAATTTGACCCTAAGAATTACAGAGGCATTTTTGTGAACAGTAACCTGGGGAAAGTGTTTTGTAAAAATGTAAGAGTTCTAAACTTCCTTAGATTTGGGTATGTCATTTTAGGCGAAAATTGAGGGGGGAAAAGGGTCTTGACTAAAAGCACTAAAAGCATTTCTACCAACAACAAAAAATCACACGACCGATCATACAGTTTATTCGGAAAGCATTCAGACCCCTTGACTTTTTCCACATTTTGTTATGGTACAGCCTTATTCTAAAACTGAAATTAAAAAACATATCTTAACTATTCACATCCTATTCACTCGAAAATGAGCTCAGGTGCATCCTGTTTCCATTGATCATCCTTGATGTTTCTACACCTTGATTGGAGTCCACCTGTGGTAAATTTAATTGGTTGGACCTGATTTGGAAAGGCACACACCTGATATAAGGTCCCACAGTTGCATGTCAGAGCAAAAACCAAGCCATGAGGTCGAAGGAATTGTCCGTAGAGCTCCGAGACAGGATTATGTCGAGGTACATATCTGGGAAAGGGTAGCAAAGAATGTCTGCAGCATTGAAGGTCCCCAAGAACACAGTGGCTTCCATTATTCTTAATGGAACTACCAAGACTCTTCCTAGAGCTGGCCACCCGGCCAAGATGAGCAAGTGGGGGAGAAGGGTCTTGGTCAGGGAGGTGACCAAGAACCTGAGGGTCACTCTGACAGACCTCCAGAGTTCTTCTGTGGAGATGGGACAACCTTCCAGAAGGACAACCATCTCTGTAGCACTCAACCGATCAGGCCTTTATGGTAAAGTTGCCAGACGTGGAAGCCACTTCACAGTCAAAGACACATGACAGCCCGCTTGGAGTTTGCCAAAAGGCACCTAAAGGACTCTCAGACCATGAGAAAACAAGATTCTCTGGTCTGATGAAACCAAGATTGAACTCTTTGGCTTGAATGCCAAGAGTCACGTCTGGAGGAAACCTGGCATCATCCCTACGGTGAAGCATGATGGTGGCAGCATCATGCTGTGGGTAATGTTTTTCAGCGGCAGGGACTGAGAGACTAGTCAGGATCGAGGGAAAGATGAATGGAGCAAAGTACAGAGAGATCCTTGATGAAAACCAGCTCCAGAGCACTCAGGACCTCAGACTGGGGCAAAGGTTCACCTTCCAACAGGACAACAACTTTAAGCACACAGCCAAGACAACGCATGAGTGGCTTCAGGACAAGTCTCTGAATACTTATGTAAATGTGATATTTCAGTTTTTTATACATTTGCAAAAATGTCTAAAAACCTGTTTTTGCTTTGACATTATGGGGTATTGTGTGGAGATTGATGAGAAAGAAAAAAACGATTTAATCAATTTTAGAAGAAGGCTGTAACGTAACAAAATGTGCAAAAAGTCAAGGGGTCTGAATCCTTCCTGAATGCACTGTATTTACACCCTACACACCATGAGAGATAAACATGTGCACCAAAATAATACCAAAATGTACGCTTGCTTTATCAACTTCCAAAAAGCATTTGATTCTATTTAGCATACAGGACTGTTCTACAAAGTTATTGAAAGGGATGTAGAGGGTAAAACATGACATAATTCAGAGGTTAAATGCATGCTCTTCACAGATGACCTTTGCCTGCTGTCACCGACAGCATATGGCCTACAGCAGAGCCTGGACCTGCTAGAGCAGTACTGCCAGACATGGGCCCTGGCAGTAAACCCCCAAAATACTAAAACAATGGTTTTGTCACGCCCTGACCTTAGAGAGCCTTTTTATTTCTCTATTTGGTTAGGTCAGGGTGTGATTTGGGTGAGCATTCTAGTTTTCTATTTCTTTGTTGGCCGGATATGGTTCCCAATCAGAGGCAGCTTTCTATCGTTGTCTCTGATTGGGAATCATACTTAGGCAGCCTGTTTTCCACCCTAGTTTGTGGGATCTTGTTTTTGCACAGTTGCTGTCTAGCAATGCAGAACTTTACGTTTGTTTATATATATATATATTTTTTTGTATCATTTTAAATAAAAGTCAAATGTACGTCTAGCACGCTACGTCTTGGTCTTCACCTTTCAACAAGCGTTTTCAGAGAAGATCCAAATCTCAGGGAATTAGACCGAAGTTCTTAAATATATAGAGTACTGCACACACTACAATTATTTAGGTTTAAAAATAAGCTCAACTGGACACCTAAATGAGGCAGTGAATGAACTGAGAGAGAAAGTACGCGGGGCATTCTATGCCATTAAAAACAAATTCAAATTGAAATACCTTTATGGCAGCGAGGTTTGGGGTCCACTTGCAAAACAAGATTTCATCAAATGGGACAAACACCCCATTGAAACCCTACATGCAGAGTTCTGTAAGATTATCCTACATGTCCAGAGGAAAACTACAAACAACACATGCAGGGCAGAATTAGGCCAATATCCACTAATAATAAAAACTAAAAAAGAGCTATTCAGTTTTGGAAACATCTAAAATACAGTGACCCCCTCTCATATCATTACCAAGCCCTACAACACCAAGAGCTGAGCAAATAAAAGAGTCCCCTCATCCAGTTCACAAACCTGAACTGGATGAGGTTCAGGACCTGTTCTACTAACACATTGAAGCCTAAGGACTAATCAATCAGAATAAACCAAATTACAACACAGTAAAAACAAAACTACATTACTTATGCAGTTTCATCTGGCCCTAAATCGATAGGCACCATGGCAAAAATATTTGAACATGGTTACTGATCAAAACCATAGAAAGTAGACAAAGTACAGGCTCAGTGAGCACAGCCTTGCCATTGAGAAGGGTAGACACAGGAAAACCTGGCTCCCTGTAGAGGAAAGGCTGTGCAACCACTGCACCACAGCAGAACCCGAGACGGAGATGCATTTCCTGACAAAATGTCAAAAATATAAAACAATTAGAGTGTCATTTCCCCAAATGTGAAACCCTTATTCAAGGGTACTCTCTGATGAGAGTAGGCTACCCGTCCTGTTGGGGGAGGACGCAGAGAGCTGTGGGTTGGCAGCGCACTACAGTCCTTTACACATGTCCTGTATGCCATTGTTAAATGTATGGTTATTTTGACCCTTGATTATTGTTGTTACTGTTGTCCCGTTGACAATATTGATTATTATTACTTTAATTATGTTAATATTGTAAATCTCCAAAGTAAGCTTTGGCAATATGTACATTGTTTTGTCATGTCAATAAAGCAAATTGAATTGGGGGAAAAAAATGGAGAGAGAAAGAACTATATTTCATATTGTTTTCCACCTACTTAGCTCGTGAATGAAGCTAGCTCGTTTAGCCTACTCAAACACCTGGCTCAAACAGCGAGTGATGCTATGTTACCTAGCAGGCTATGGCTATCAAACACTGGAACCAAGTCAAGGTAAGCTTTTTGTTTTATTAACGTATTTATTTTACCCCCTTTTCTCCCCAATTTCGTGGTATCCAATTGTTAGTAGTTACTATCTTGTCTCATCGCTACAACTCCCGTACGGGCTCGGGAGAGACGAAGGTCGAAAGCCATGCGTCCTCCGAAACACAACCCAACCAAGCCGCACTGCTTCTTAACACAGCGCGCCTCCTAACCTAACAATTGTAAAGGAATGAATAAGAATATGTACATATAAATATATGAATGAGTGATGGCCGAACAGCATAGGCAAGATGCAGTGGATGGTATAGAGTACAGTATATACATATGAGATGAGTAATATAGGGTATGTAAACATTATATAAAGTGGCATTGTTTAAAGTGGCTAGTGATGCATTTATTACATACATTTTCCATTATTATTAGGTCTGGATGGCTTATATAGAATAATGTATTAAAAACATGCCCATGTCAGGGGAGATACCTATTTAGCCAATCCCTAGCTGCTGGGCTGCTCAGTCCTAGCACTGGGGGTCTGCTGTACTGTTGACACTCTGGCCTTGGCCTAACACACCTGAAACCAATAATGAACGTTTCACTGAGATCCTAAAGCTGAGTGGGGTGTGTTGGGGCGTTGCAGGATGATGGACCCCTAGGGGCAGGACGGGGTGACCCAGCTATACAAGTAAAAAGAGCTCTACAGTACCATTAGCCCTATGATATTAATTATATGGAGAATTTGCTGTTTCTGTGTGTTAATGTGTAGGTATATGTGTGTTTTTATTCAACTTTTGTTTTCCAAACATTTTCCTTGAAACATTTTTTTTTTTTTTTTTAAACATGGGAAGGAAGTTGCTGGGGAGAGTTGAGTTTTTGAGTAGGCTGGTAGGGGTCGGGGAGAGAGTTGAGTTATTGAGTAGGCTGGTAGGGGTCGGGGAGAGAGTTGAGTTGTTGACTAGGCTGGTAGGGGTCGGGGAGAGTGTTGAGTTATTGACTAGGCTGGTAGGGGTCGGGGAGAGAGTTGAGTTATTAACTAGGCTGGTAGGGGTCGGGGAGAGCGTTGAGTTATTGACTAGGCTGGTAGGGGTCGGGGAGAGCGTTGAGTTATTGAGTAGGCTGGTAGGGGTCGGGGAGAGAGTTGAGTTGTTGACTAGGCTGGTAGGGGTCGGGGAGAGTGTTGAGTTATTAACTAGGCTGGTAGGGGTCGGGGAGAGCGTTGAGTTATTGACTAGGCTGGTAGGGGTCGGGGAGAGTGTTGAGTTATTAACTAGGCTGGTAGGGGTCGGGGAGAGCGTTGAGTTATTGACTAGGCTGGTAGGGGTCGGGGAGAGCGTTGAGTTATTGACTAGGCTGGTAGGGGTCGGGGAGAGCGTTGAGTTATTGACTAGGCTGGTAGGAGTCGGGGAGAGCGTTGAGTTATTGACTAGGCTGGTAGTGGTCGGGCGTGCAGGCGGCTCGGGCTGGCTGAAATTTGATATAGAGGATGTCTTAGTAGACAATGAAAAGTCTTTGTACTTTACTGGTAAGAGTTGTTCATTTGTTAGGATATTGGTTAAATTTGCAACACAATATTTAATATTGAATTATCATTGATCTATTTCAGTCTTATCAATCACTTAAACATATGTAATAATGATCTCTTACCAGGATTGATGTTTGGATATTTGTGATGACTTGTTATTCTAAATAGAGGCGGTTAGAAGGGCCATTGGTCATATTAGATTGTGTGGAAATGCAGGAAATGAGCTGTAGATGCCCTCGAAAAAATGGGAGGACCCACAACCCCTACAAAGTGTTTTGTTTGGGACAAATCCAATACACACATTACTGAGTCTCACTCTCCATATTTTCAAGGATAGTGGTGGCTACATCATGTTATGCGTATGCTTGTAATCGTTAAGGACTGGGGAGTTTTTCAGGATACAAAAATGTACGGAAATTTAACTAAGCACAGGCAAAATCCTAGAGGAAAACCTGGTTTACTCTGCTTTCCAACAGATACTGGGAGATGATTCATCTTTCAGCAGGACAATAACCTATAAACACACAGCCAAATATACACTGGAATTGCTTGCCAAGAAAACAGTGAATGTTCCTGAGTGGCCGAGTTACAGTTGTTTACTTAAATCTACTTGAAAATGTATGGCAAGACCTGAAAATGGTTTTCTAGCAATGATCAATAACCAATTTGAGCTTGAAGAAGTTTTATAAAAATGGGCAAACGTTGCACAATCCAGGTGTGGAAAGCTCTTAGAGACTTACCAAGAAAGACTCACAGCTGTAATCATTGCCAAAAGGTGTTTCTACAAAGTATTTACTAAAGGATGTGAATACTTATGTAAATGAGATATTTCTGTATTTCATTTCCAATACATTTGCAAAAATATCTAAAAACATGTTTTCAATTTGTCATTATGTGATATTGTGTGTAGATGGGTTAGAAAAAATATATATTTAATACATTTTGAATTCAGGCTGTAACACAACAACATGTGGAATAAGTCAAGGGGTATGAATACTTTCTGAAGGCACTGTAATTTAATTATAAAAATTGATGGCGGGCCAGACCTCGAGTCCTCATACCTAGTTACGGCCCTGATGATGGGTTCAATAAGGGTTTGATAATTTGCACCATGTTCAAGTTTCTCATGTTCCTCAACCTAGAGACAATAGTAGCTGACTGACGATGGTTGAGAAAGTCACCGAGGTGATAGTGTGAGGAGAGGGAATTTGGTTGAGGTAAAAGTCCAGAACGCCCATGAGCAATTGGTTGAGGTAAAAGTCCAGAACGCCCATGAGCAATTGGTTGAGGTAAACAGAAAACCCTGTTCTGTGCCGGAAGCTAAAGATCTCTGCTGAATTTAAACACGACACTACTTATCGGGTCTGATATGCATATCACCATCTACATAACCGAAAAATATATGACATAGCATGGACTTTTTCTGTATATTCTATGGTATATCACTTCTATCCCCCCCCCCCCCCCCCCCCCAGTCTTCTACTTCATAGTATTAAAAGTCTGTCACTTTGTGGTGGACATGTAGGCCTAAACCTTGCATACATATACTTTGCACAAGGAACGTATATGAAACTACGAGGCTTGTGCAAAGCATACGTGTCACATTGGTGGATAGACGAGAGGTCTTCTCGTCCGCTAAAAAAGATCAGTATTTATCGGGCACTGCTATTACTGAGAAAGAAAGTTGAGTAGAACGATTGGCTGAACTAAAAGAAACTGAACTAACTAACTATTACAAGTTATAACAACTAGGAAGTAACTCGTCCCGTCTTCCCCTTGAGGAAGTTGGTTCCTTGTCTGACTTCTCCTCAACAGACAGTCAGCAATTTGCCCTCAGAACAGTTTTTTTTTATTGTCTACATTCAAACTCTTATTTATTACTTCATTATTTTACAACCATATATATCAAAGATATTTATATTAAGATGAACTATATACAATTAAATCATTATTTAGATTTTACAAACGTAGCTCAAGTATAGTGTGTATTCTGAAAATAAACTTCTGTGTTGGGCATGAAAGTGCTTGTATCTTCACAGACCTTGCCGTTTCCTGTGTGAGTGTATGCTGTGGCTTTGCCTCTACCCAGGTGTTCAGGTTCTTTAAATATCCCTTGTTTAAATACATCCGCTTTAGCTGCTTTCTGATAGAGATCTTTAGATATTTTAGCAGGCATAATTTTTTTTACCGCACTCTTGTGATACTGTATGTGAGCTTTAGAGACTTGTAGCAGAACCTGGTTATGGATGTGGGTACAGACAGACAGACAGACAGACAGACAGACAGAGACAGACAGAGACAGACAGAGACAGACAGAGACAGACAGAGACAGACAGAGACAGACAGAGACAGACAGACAGACAGACAGACAGACAGACAGACAGACAGACAGACAGACAGACAGACAGACAGACAGACAGACAGACAGACAGACAGAAAGTACATGAGAGAGTGAAAAAATTAAGGAAAGCTTTGACTTTGTAAAGACTCAGTGAGCATAGCCTTGCTATTGAGAAAGGCCGCCAAAGGCAGACCTGGCTCTCAAGAGAAGACAGGCTATGTGCACACCAGTGGTATTAAAAATACTTGAAAGTACTACTTAAGTAGTATTTTGGGGGTATCTTTACTTTACTATTAATATTTTTTGACAACTTTTACTTTACTACATTTCTAAAGAAAATGATATACTTTTTATTCCATACATTTTCCCTGACACCCAAAAGTACTGGTTACATTTGGAATGTTTAGCAGGACAGGAAAATGGTCACACACTTGTACTTTTCCTTTTGACACTTAAGTACATTTTAGCAATTAATTTTGATACTTAAGTATATTTAAAACCAAATAGTTTTAGACTTTTACTCAAGTGAAAGTCACCCAGTAAAATACTACTTAAGTCATTTTCTATTATGGTATCTTTACTTTTAATCAATTATGATAATTAGGTACTTGTTCCACTAATGGTGCACACTGCCCACACAATGAGGTGGAAACTAAGCTGCACTTCCTAACCTCCTGATGTATGACCATATTAGAGAAACATATTTCCCTCAGATTACAGACCCACAAAGAATTCAAAAAACAAATCCAATTTTGATAAACTCCCATATCTATTGGGTGAAATACCACAGTGTGTCATCACAGCAGCAAGATTTGTGATCGGTTGCCACATGAAAAGGGCAACCAGGAAGAACAAACACCATTGTAAATACAACCCATATTTATGTTTATTTTTCCCCTTTTATACTTGAACTATTTGTACATCGTTACAACACTGTATATAGACATAATATGACATTTGAAATGTCTCTATTCCTTTGGAACTTTTATGAGTGTAATGTTTACTGTTAATTTTTGTTTATTTCACGTTTGTTTATTTACTTCACTTGCTTTGGCAATGTTAACATATGTTTCCCACGTCAATAAAGCCCTGACATTGGATTGAACTGAGAGAGATTTGAAATGCCTTCATCTTTTTGTGTGCAATGTTTACTGTTCATTTCTAATAACATTCTGGGGGGGGTTTCTTCTCATTTTTGATGATTGTTTATGTCACTTGACTTGGCAACGTAAACATATGTTTTCCATGTCAATAAGTGCAGAGGTCATTTACTAAGATCCCCTTTAGCTACAAGAGGTCTGTTGGGAAAGCAGCAGCTACTCTTCCTGGAGTCCACACAGAACATAACACAATACAGAACGTTAATAGACAAGAACAGCTCAAGGACAGAACTACATACATTAATAATAAAGCCCCTTTGAATTTAATTGAGAAACACAGAGACAGAGATTGTACTGTATTTACCGAAATACTGGAACACTATACTAGCTTGACCATATCTACAAATTGTATTTCATGCCAATAAAGCAATTTGAGAGTGAGAGTGACAGCGAGAGAGACCGAGACCGAGAGAGACCAAGAGAGAGGTACCGAAAGACTGAGAGAGAAAGACCGAGAGAGAGAGACCGAGAGAGAGACCGAGAGAGAGAGACCGAGAGAGACCAAGAGAGAGGTACCGAAAGACTGAGAGAGAAAGACCGAGAGAGAGAGAGAGACCGAGAGAGAGAGAGACCGAGAGAGAGAGACCGAGAGAGAGAGACCGAGAGAGAAAGACCGAGAGAGAGACCGAGAGAGAGAGACCGAGAGAGAGAGAGAAAGACACTGAGAAAGACAGAGACCCTTACAGATGACGTTCCTTCTCATCGACAGCTATGTTGCAATTGCTTTCACAGTCCTTCTGTATGTAGACATGAGTCCTACTGTGTGTTAGCATGAGTCCTACTGTGTGTTGGCATGAGTTCTACTGTGTGTTGGCATGAGTCCTACTGTGTGTAGACATGAGTCCTACGGTGTGTTGGCATGAGTCCTACTGTGTGTAGGCATGAGTCCTACTGTGTGTTGGCATGAGTCCTATTGTGTGTTGGCATGAGTCCTACTGTGTGTTGGCATGAGTCCTACTGTGTGTTGGCATGAGTCCTACTGTGTGTTGGCATGAGTCCTACTGTGTGTTGGCATGAGTCCTACTGTATGTAGACATGAGTCCTACTGTGTGTTGGCATGAGTCCTACTGTGTGTTGGCATGAGTCCTGCTGTGTGTTGGCATGAGTCCTGCTGTGTGTTGGCATGAGTCCTACTGTGTGTTGGCATGAGATCTACTGTGTGTTGGCATGAGTCCTACTGTGTGTTGGCATGAGTCCTACTGTGTGTTGGCATGAGTCCTACTGTGTGTTGGCATGAGTCCTACTGTGTGTTGGCATGAGATCTACTGTGTGTTGGCATGAGTCCTACTGTGTGTTGGCATGAGACCTACTGTGTGTTGGTATGAGTCCTACTATGTGTTGGCATGAGACCTACTGTGTGTTGGTATGAGTCCTACTATGTGTTGGCATGATTCCTACTGTGTGTTGGCATGAGTCCTACTGTGTGTAGACATGAGTCCTACTGTGTGTTGGCATGAGTCCTACTGTGTGTTGGCATGAGTCCTACTGTGTGTTGGCATGAGTCCTACTGTGTGTAGACATGAGTCCTACTGTGTGTTGGCATGAGTCCTACTGTGTGTTGGCATGAGTCCTACTGTGTGTTGGCATGAGTCCTACTGTATGTTGGCATGAGTCCTACTGTATGTAGACATGAGTTCTACTGTGTGTTGGCATGAGTCCTACTGTGTGTTGGCATGAGTCCTGCTGTGTGTTGGCATGAGTCCTGCTGTGTGTTGGCATGAGTCCTGCTGTGTGTTGGCATGAGTCCTACTGTGTGTTGGCATGAGATCTACTGTGTGTTGGCATGAGTCCTACTGTGTGTTGGCATGAGTCCTACTGTGTGTTGGCATGAGTCCTACTGTGTGTTGGCATGAGTCCTACTGTGTGTTGGCATGAGTCCTACTGTGTGTTGGCATGAGTCCTACTGTGTGTTGGCATGAGTCCTACTGTGTGTTGGCATGTGTCCTACTGTGTGTTGGCATGAGTCCTGCTGTGTGTTGGCATGAGTCCTGCTGTGTGTTGGCATGAGTCCTACTGTGTGTTGGCATGAGATCTACTGTGTGTTGGCATGAGTCCTACTGTGTGTTGGCATGAGTCCTACTGTGTGTTGGCATGAGTCCTACTGTGTGTTGGCATGAGTCCTACTGTGTGTTGGCATGAGTCCTACTGTGTGTTGGCATGAGATCTACTGTGTGTTGGCATGAGTCCTACTGTGTGTTGGCATGATACCTACTGTGTGTTGGTATGAGTCCTACTGTGTGTTGGCATGATTCCTACTGTGTGTTGGCATGAGTCCTACTGTGTGTAGACATGAGTTCTACTGTGTGTTGGCATGAGATCTACTGTGTGTTGGCATGAGTCCAACTGTGTGTTGGCATGAGTCCTACTGTGTGTAGACATGAGTCCTACTGTGTGTTGGCATGAGTCCTACTGTGTGTTGGCATGAGTCCTACTGTGTGTAGACATGAGTCCTACTGTGTGTTGGCATGAGTCCTACTGTGTGTTGGCATGAGTCCTACTGTGTGTTGGCATGAGTCCTACTGTATGTTGGCATGAGTCCTACTGTATGTAGACATGAGTTCTACTGTGTGTTGGCATGAATCCTACTGTATGTTAGCATTAATCCTACTGTATGTTGGCATGAGTCCTACTGTGTATTGGCATGAAATCCTACCTTATGTTGACATTAATTCTACCTTATGTTGACATTAATCCTACCGTATGTTGGCATGAATCCTACCGTATGTAGACATGAATCCTACGGTATGTTGACATTAAATCTACCGTATGTTGGCATGAATCCTACCTTATGTTGGCATGAATCATACCGTATGTTGGCATGATTCCTACCGTATGTTGACATGAATCCACTGTATGTTGACATGAATCCTACCGTATGTTGACATGAATCCTACCGTATGTTGACATGAATCCACTGTATGTTGACATGAATCCACTGTATGTTGACATGAATCCTACTGTATGTTGACATGAATCCTACTGTATGTTGACATGAATCCTACCGTATGTTGACATGAATCCTACTCTATGTTGACATGAATCCTACCGTATGTTGACATGATTCCTACTGTATGTTGACGTTAATCCTACCGTATGTTGACATGAATCCTACCGTATGTTGACATGAAATCCTCCCGTATGTTGACATGAATCCTACCGTATGTTGACATGAATTCTACCGTATGTTGACATGAATCCACTGTATGTTGACATGAATCCACTGTATGTTGACATGAATCCTACCGTATGTTGACATGAATCCTACCGTATGTTGACATGAATCCACTGTATGTTGACATGAATCCTACCGTATGTTGACATGAATCCCACCGTATGTTGACATGAATCCTACCGTATGTTGACATGAATTCTACCGTATGTTGACATGAAATCCTACCGTATGTTGACATGAATCCTACCGTATGTTGACATGAATTCTACCGTATGTTGACATGAATCCACTGTATGTTGACATGAATCCTACCGTATGTTGACATGAATCCTACTGTATGTTGACATGAATCCTACCGTATGTTGACATGAATCCTACTGTATGTTGACATGAATCCACTGTATGTTGACATGAATCCACTATGTTGACATGAATCCACTGTATGTTGACATGAATCCTACCGTATGTTGACATGAATCCTACTGTATGTTGACATGAATCCTACCGTATGTTGACATGAATCCTACCGTATGTTGACATGAATCCTACCGTATGTTGACATGAATCCTACTGTATGTTGACATGAATCCTACCGTATGTTGACATGAATCCTACTGTATGTTGACATGAATCCTACTGTTATAGTTCATCTCTTGATAAGAATGTCAGCTGTGTTATCTGCTCAGAGATGTCTTCATCAGGTTTCATTCCAACTCAATAACACAGCCAGAGTGGTGCTTGAGGTGAAATAGCATGCAGACACACAAACACACACACACCACACACACACACACACACACACACACACACACACATCACAGAGGAGAGCACAGGAGAACTATAGAAGGTCATATCACAACATAGTCGCTAACACATAACACCTGTGAGCTGTCACCAGAGGAACAGCAGGACGGATCGGATCAGATCAGACACAGACCGGAGGCCAGATGGTAAAGATATATATATATTTCTTAAACGATGCTCATTGTATAGGCTTTATTCCTGCATCAACGTATAACATGGTTGTTTTCCTTAAGAAGAAGATGGGGGGAACGAGCTTCCGTCATTGTGCATCTGTCTCTGCTGATTCATCAACACTCAGTGAGGCCTGGAGAGAGGCCTGTGGTAAACCCCCCACTTGATCTGAAAAGATTGGACAGGTGGAAGCAATTTCTAAAACGTACTGCTTCAAATCTCCATTAAGTGCCTAAACCCTAAGGTGGGGTGTAGACGGCTAGGGGTTACTTCTGGAGTGCCCATTTGTAAATTGTAACCTTTATTTAACTAGGTAAGTCAGTTAAGAATAAAATTCTTTTTTACAATGACGGCCTACACCGGCCAAACCTGGACGACACTGGGGCCAATTGTACGCCGCCCTGCGGGACTCCAAATCACGGCCGGATGTGATACAGCCTGGATATGATGATGGTGGTGATGAAGATGTCTTGGGAGAGACTCCTGGTACCAGTGGTAACTCAGGGTGAAATGTAGGTTAAAATGCTCTCTCATTATTATGCAGTCGTCTGAAGCCCAGTCTGTAGTGGCCACAGGATTACACTGTAGTCTGTCTGAGATTAAACTACGTTCTATTTCTAACGTTCCCAGAACATTCCCAGAACATTCCCACATTTGACAACAACCCTCTCTGGACCATTTCCATTTCAATCTCTGAACACACACACACACACGTGCACACAGACACACACACACACACACACACACACACACACACACATGCACACAGACACTCACACACACACACACACAAATACAAAACACACGTGCGCAAAGACACTCACATACACACAAATACAAAACACACGTGAACACAGACACTCACATACACACAAATACAAAACACACGTGCACACAGACACTCACATACACACAAATACAAAACACACGTGCACACAGACACTCACATACACACAAATACAAAACACACGTGCACACAGACACTCACATACACACAAATACAAAACACACGTGCACACAGACACTCACATACACACAAATACAAAACACACGTGCACACAGACACTCACATACACACAAATACAAAACACACGTGCACACACACACACACACACACACACACACACTAACATTTAATTATATGTCCTTTACATTTCATGTTATTTAATATCTTTTATAAAGCTTCTAAAAAAAAAAATCTGTTTAACATAAGGAGTTACACAGCAACAGTTTGATGTAAATATTAAGACGCCTCCCATCAGAGATCATCTCCTCGGATTAATGTCTTCCTTAGTACACAGAGAACACCGACTGAGACGAGTTTACGTGTGTGTGTGTGTGTGTGTGTTTGTGGTCCAGATAAAGTAGCTCACAGGGGCAAAAGAGCCACCACTGCTCCACTTAGCTAGGTGTTGCTTTTACAAGATGTGGTTTGCAGTTAGTAAGCACACACCTCCCGGTCAAAGACATACTGTATATTCTGTTTATAGAGAGCCTGTATAAAAAAGGTGCTTTGTTGGTCTTTAGCAGGCTTTTGTTGCAACAAGTAAGTAAATTATGTGTGCAGTATGCTTGAAAGAGGCCACTTCAGAACATAGAGAGACAGAGAGACAGAGAGACAGAGAGAGAGAGAGAGAGAGAGAGAGAGAGAGACCTGGTTATGCTTTACGTCCTAGTGTACATTTAAATGAGAGAGAGACAGAGGGATGACAAGGCAAGAAGGGCCTCTATGCCATCAAAAGGAAGATAAAATTCAACATACCAATTAGGATCTGGCTAAAAATACTTGAATCAGTTATAGAACCCATTGCCCTTCATGGTTGTGAGGTCTGGGGTCCGCTCACCAACCAATAATTCACAAAATGGGACAAACACCAAATTGAGACTCTGCATGCAGAATTCTCCAAAAATATCCTCTGTGTACAACGTAAAACACCAAATATTGCATGCAGAGCAGAGCAGAATTAGGCCGATACCCGCTAATGACCAAAATCCAGAAAAGAGCCGTTCAATTCTACAACCACCTAAAAGGAAGCGATTCTTAAACCTTCCATAGCAAAGCCATCACCTACAGAGATGAACCGGGAAAAGAGTCCCCTAAGCAAGCTGGTCCTGGGGCTCTGTTCACAAACACACCCCACAGAGCCCCAGGACAGCAACACAATTAGACCCAACCAAATCATGAGAAAACAAAAAGATAATTACTTGACACATTGGAAAGAATTCACAAAAAAACAGAGCAAACTAGAATGCTATTTGGCCATAAACAGAGAGTACACAGTGGCAGAATACCTGACAACTGTGACTGACCCAAACTTAAGGAAAGCTTTTACTATGTACAGACTCAGTGAGCATAGCCTTGCTATTGAGAAAGGCCGTGGTAGGCAGACATGGCTCTCAAGAGAAGACAGGCTATGTGCACACTGCCCACAAAATGAGGGGGAAACTGAGCTGCACTTCCTAACCTCCTGATGTATGACCATATTAGAGAAACATATTTCCCTCAGATTACACAGATCCACAAAGAATTCGAAAACAAACCCAATTTTGATAAACTCCCATATCTACTGGGTGAAATACCACAGTGTGCCATCACAGCAGCAAGATTTGTGACCTGTTGCCACAAAAAAAGGGCAACCAGGAAGAGCAAACACCATTGTAAATACAACCCATATTTATGTTTATTTATTTAACCATTTGCACATCTTTACAACACTGTATATATACATAACATGACATTTGAAATGTCTTTATCCTTTTGGAACTTCTGTGAGTGTAATGTTTACTGTTCATTTTTTATTGTTTATTTCACTCTTGTATATTATCTACTTCACTTGCTTTGGCAATGTAAACACATGTTTCCCATGCCAATAAAGCCCCTTGAATTGAATTGATCTAAAATGAAGGAAAGCTTTGACTATATAAAGACTCAGTGAGCATGGCCTTGCTATCCAGGCAGCATCACATCCGGCCGTGATTGGGAGTCCCATAGGGCGGCGCACAATTGGCCCAGCGTCGTCCGGGTTAGGCCGGGGTAGGCCGTCATTGTAAATAGGAATTTGTTCTTATAACTGACTTGCCTTGCTAAATAAAGGTTAAATAAAACATTTAAAAAATTTAATTGAGAAAGGCCGCCGAAGGCAGACCTGGCTCTCAAGAGAAGACAGGCTATGCGCACACCAGTGGTGTAAAGTACTTAGTACTGAGTTAGGCTTTATGTCCACAGAGAAGACATCAGGGCAAGTGGAGAGTCTACCACTATTCATACAGTGACTGTTCAAGAAAAACAAGTGTGAAGAAAAGCAAGATGTGTGGCTGGCTAGTCTGACTATAGTCATATCAACAGTATCCCCAAGACGTGTGGCTGGCTGGCTGGTCTGACTATAGTCATATCAACAGTATCCCCAAGACGTGTGGCTGGTTGGCTGGTCTGACTATAGTCATATCAACAGTATCCCCAAGACGTGTGGCTGGCTGGCTGGTCTGACTATAGTCATATCAACAGTATCCCCAAGATGTGTGGCTGGCTGGCTGGTCTGACTATAGTCATATCAACAGTATCCCCAAGATGTGTGGCTGGCTGGCTGGTCTGACTATAGTCATATCAACAGTATCCCCAAGACGTGTGGCTGGCTGGCTGGTCTGACTATAGTCATATCAACAGTATCCCCAAGATGTGTGGCTGGCTGGTCTGACTATAGTCATATCAACAGTATCCCCAAGACGTGTGGCTGGCTGGTCTGACTATAGTCATATCAACAGTATCCCCAAGACGTGTGGCTGGCTGGCTGGTCTGACTATAGTCATATCAACAGTATCCCCAAGACGTGTGGCTGGCTGGCTGGTCTGACTATAGTCATATCAACAGTATCCCCAAGATGTGTGGCTGGCTGGCTGGTCTGACTATAGTCATATCAACAGTATCCCCAAGACGTGTGGCTGGCTGGCTGGTCTGACTATAGTCATATCAACAGTATCCCCAAGACGTGTGGCTGGCTGGCTGGTCTGACTATAGTCATATCAACAGTATCCCCAAGACGTGTGGCTGGCTGGCTGGTCTGACTATAGTCATATCAACAGTATCCCCAAGATGTGTGGCTGGCTGGCTGGTCTGACTATAGTCATATCAACAGTATCCCCAAGACGTGTGGCTGGCTGGCTGGTCTGACTATAGTCATATCAACAGTATCCCCAAGATGTGTGGCTGGCTGGCTGGTCTGACTATAGTCATATCAACAGTATCCCCAAGACGTGTGGCTGGCTGGCTGGTCTGACTATAGTCATATCAACAGTATCCCCAAGATGTGTGGCTGGCTGGCTGGTCTGACTATAGTCATATCAACAGTATCCCCAAGACGTGTGGCTGGCTGGCTGGTCTGACTATAGTCATATCAACAGTATCCCCAAGATGTGTGGCTGGCTGGCTGGTCTGACTATAGTCATATCAACAGTATCCCCAAGATGTGTGGCTGGCTGGCTGGTCTGACTATAGTCATATCAACAGTATCCCCAAGACGTGTGGCTGGCTGGCTGGTCTGACTATAGTCATATCAACAGTATCCCCAAGACGTGTGGCTGGCTGGCTGGTCTGACTATAGTCATATCAACAGTATCCCCAAGATGTGTGGCTGGCTGGCTGGTCTGACTATAGTCATATCAACAGTATCCCCAAGATGTGTGGCTGGCTGGCTGGTCTGACTATAGTCATATCAACAGTATCCCCAAGATGTGTGGCTGGCTGGCTGGTCTGACTATAGTCATATCAACAGTATCCCCAAGATGTGTGGCTGGCTGGCTGGTCTGACTATAGTCATATCAACAGTATCCCCAAGACGTGTGGCTGGCTGGCTGGTCTGACTATAGTCATATCAACAGTATCCCCAAGACGTGTGGCTGGCTGGCTGGTCTGACTATAGTCATATCAACAGTATCCCCAAGATGTGTGGCTGGCTGGCTGGTCTGACTATAGTCATATCAACAGTATCCCCAAGACGTGTGGCTGGCTAGTCTGACTATAGTCATATCAACAGTATCCCCAAGACGTGTGGCTGGCTGGTCTGACTATAGTCATATCAACAGTATCCCCAAGATGTGTGGCTGGCTGGCTGGTCTGACTATAGTCATATCAACAGTATCCCCAAGATGTGTGGCTGGCTGGTCTGACTATAGTCATATCAACAGTATCCCCAAGACGTGTGGCTGGCTGGCTGGTCTGACTATAGTCATATCAACAGTATCCCCAAGATGTGTGGCTGGCTGGCTGGTCTGACTATAGTCATATCAACAGTATCCCCAAGACGTGTGGCTGGCTGGCTGGTCTGACTATAGTCATATCAACAGTATCCCCAAGATGTGTGGCTGGCTGGCTGGTCTGACTATAGTCATATCAACAGTATCCCCAAGACGTGTGGCTGGCTGGCTGGTCTGACTATAGTCATATCAACAGTATCCCCAAGACGTGTGGCTGGCTGGCTGGTCTGACTATAGTCATATCAACAGTATCCCCAAGACGTGTGGCTGGCTGGCTGGTCTGACTATAGTCATATCAACAGTATCCCCAAGACGTGTGGCTGGCTGGCTGGTCTGACTATAGTCATATCAACAGTATCCCCAAGACGTGTGGCTGGCTGGCTGGTCTGACTATAGTCATATCAACAGTATCCCCAAGATGTGTGGCTGGCTGGCTGGTCTGACTATAGTCATATCAACAGTATCCCCAAGACGTGTGGCTGGCTGGCTGGTCTGACTATAGTCATATCAACAGTATCCCCAAGACGTGTGGCTGGCTGGCTGGTCTGACTATAGTCATATCAACAGTATCCCCAAGACGTGTGGCTGGCTGGCTAGTCTGACTATAGTCATATCAACAGTATCCCCAAGACGTGTGGCTGGCTGGCTAGTCTGACTATAGTCATATCAACACTATCCCCAAGATGTGTGGCTGGCTGGCTGGTCTGACTATAGTCATATCAACAGTATCCCCAAGACGTGTGGCTGGCTGGCTGGTCTGACTATAGTCATATCAACACTATCCCCAAGATGTGTGGCTGGCTGGCTAGTCTGACTATAGTCATATCAACAGTATCCCCAAGATGTGTGGCTGGCTGGCTGGTCTGACTATAGTCATATCAACAGTATCCCCAAGACGTGTGGCTGGCTGGCTGGTCTGACTATAGTCATATCAACAGTATCCCCAAGACGTGTGGCTGGCTGGCTGGTCTGACTATAGTCATATCAACAGTATCCCCAAGACGTGTGGCTGGCTGGCTGGTCTGACTATAGTCATATCAACAGTATCCCCAAGACGTGTGGCTGGCTGGCTGGTCTGACTATAGTCATATCAACAGTATCCCCAAGATGTGTGGCTGGTTGGCTGGTCTGACTATAGTCATATCAACAGTATCTCCAAGACGTGTGGCTGGCTGGCTGGTCTGACTATAGTCATATCAACAGTATCCCCAAGACGTGTGGCTGGCTGGCTGGTCTGACTATAGTCATATCAACAGTATCCCCAAGATGTGTGGCTGGTTGGCTGGTCTGACTATAGTCATATCAACAGTATCCCCAAGACGTGTGGCTGGCTGGCTGGTCTGACTATAGTCATATCAACAGTATCCCCAAGATGTGTGGCTGGCTGGCTGGTCTGACTATAGTCATATCAACAGTATCCCCAAGATGTGTGGCTGGCTGGCTGGTCTGACTATAGTCATATCAACAGTATCCCCAAGACGTGTGGCTGGCTGGCTGGTCTGACTATAGTCATATCAACACTATAACCAAGACTTGTTACTGTAATACAGTATATGACCAAACACAGCAGAGAGTAACATTTTTTGCCATTGAAATCCAAACAGTGTTCAAAAACACTTTTTTTGTTTTTCTAATGTTCGTGATGGAAAAATGTTTTCATTGTAAACTTATAACGACTAAAACCAGATATACAGTATGTTGAAACGATAATGAACCAATATTTTTGTTTTATAATATAATCTTTGAGAACTAACAATCACCAACATAAAAGCTGGATAGTCAGAGAATAGAAAATTAACCACAAAAATGATTTAGCTAAAGGACGGCATTAGCCATGGCAAAGTGCATCGAATAGCAGGAAATCAGATTTAAATCTACAACATTTTCTCTCAGCTTCATGGCAGAATATGTAGAATCGCAGGAAATTGCCTTAAAAATTCTAAAAGCTCTCTACACCGCCAAGATGAGGGCCTAAACATGTTAGTAAGATTTAGCCGTGGCCACTCCCCCTGTCACTTCCCTGGCAACGCCCACCATGTAAGCATCCTATTGATCCAGATAAAACCCTGTATGTTGCTGTAATACAGTATACCATTACAAAAACAGTCCTGCAGGAATTCAACCTTTTGTGAAGGAATTCTACAGGTGTCCTGCAGGAACAGTAGGACTTGTCCTGCAGATATTTAGAAAATCCTGCATAAACATGACAATTTCTGCAGGACCGAAACTGGCATGATTTTGATATTCCTGCAGAATATGGCAAGTCCTGCAGGACCAATTCCAGCAAGAAAAATGCAAGAATTTTGATATTCCTAGAGACATATCAGCTAGTCAAACTGCAGGAGGAGATAAAGTGTGTATAGAGGTGAGTGCACATCATTTTGTATATAGCTAGCTATTTTTTTTAAATATTTTTTTTATGTGTTTTAAACTCTCCTTTATAATTTACAACAAGAACACCAACGGATGTGACATCTTTGTCACAATAGCAACAGTTGACAGTTGGCAGCTGAGGAAATGGTTGCTAGGCAGTTTAGCTAGCTAGTTGAAGTATTGCTAATATTACTATCTGTTTACAAGTGAAGAGTCAGAGAAACATACTAAAACTACAACAAATCTTTATATGAACATGTTATGGGGTAGCATAGTTATTTTTTTATGTGTTGTGTTTGCAGAATATTTGTTATGAGTAAGTTAACTTGCATGTTCTCTACCACTTTGATAAAAAAAACGTTCATATATATTTCTTTACTTTTGCTTCCATGGAAAGTTACATGAGGTTTGATATCCCACTTGCTAGGTCTCTTTAGTACTGTTGTCACAAGTTAGGCTATACTTTTTAAGTGTTTTGAAATGGATGGTGATAGATGAGATTTTATGGCTTCTTGGCTTGCACTTGATGACGGTAACCAAATCACATGACCGATCATGACATGTAAATGACATGATTGCGTTTAAATAATAAATATGGGTTCATTAGCGTGTGTTCCAAATTGCATACTTGCATTCTCCCATTCTTTCAAGGGTGATCTTCCAAGCACACCTGAGAGAGCATACCGTGTAGCTTAACATCCACTACATTTGAAACGTACTTCGACGTGACCGCTAACCTAAATAGGAAACTGCATCATCGTCAGCTTTTATGCTAGCTAGCTACGTGTCACGTTCTGACCTTAGTTCCTTTTTTATGTCTTTATTTTAGTTGGTCAGAGCATGAGTTGGGGTCGGCATTCTATATTGTTTTTCTATGTTTTGTTCTGTTGTTCTATTTCTATGTGTTTGGCCTAGTATGGTTCTCAATCAGAGGCAGGTGTCAGTCGTTGTCTCTGATTGGGAGCCATATTTAGGTAGCCTGTTTTCCTTTGTGTTTTGTGGGTGGTTGTTTCCTGTGTTTGTACCATACGGGACTGTTTCGATTTTCATTTGTTCATTCCCTTTGTTATTTTGTATTTTTGTAGTGTTCAGTTTTACATATTAAAATGGACACTTACCACGCTGCATATTGGTCCGATATCTCTTACTCCTCGTCAGAAGAAGAGGAAAGTCGTTACACTACGTCTGTTTACATTGTAGCCAATGTAGCAGTGTGAGCAACTAGTGCTAGCAATTCAGTGAACAACTATTCCAGAATGGAGATACTTAACATGAATAACAAGTAACAGAATCGATTTTCTCAGTACCTGTTACCGTAAAATACGGCGATCTCCTCTCGCAAATTGCTTGGTCTGCGGCTAAATCATTGTGGATGTATAACAGGTAAGCTTTCATGCATTGTACTGAGGCTGAAGCTAAAAAAATATTTATTAAAAATAGTGAAAATAAGATTTGAAAGAAGCTATTTTACTTCATGTTTAAGAATGACAAATAGCCAGAATAGTGCTGTTTCACTGTGAAGCTAATAATGCATTGTATTAAGACTGCTGGTGTTTAATTTCCAATGAGCATGTTTGTATTGTATTAATTCTTACATCTATAACACCCATGGATATTATGCATAGGATGTTCAAGATAGTTTTATGATGCAATAAAACTACACTGAACAAAAATATCAACACAACATGTTAAGTGTTGGTACCATGTTTCATTAGCTTAGCAAAGTTCTGGGACACTGTAAAGTCCATGGAGAATAAGAGCACCTCCTCCCAGCTGCCCACTGCTCTGAGGCTAGGAAACACTGTCACCACCGATAAATCCACTATAATTGAGAATTTCCATAAGCATTTCTCTACGGCTGGCCATGCTTTCCACCTGGATACCCCTACCCCGGTCAACTGCCCGGCACCCTCCACAGCAACCCGCCAAAGCCCCCACCATTTCTCCTTCACCCAAATCCAGATAGCTGATGTTCTGAAATAGCTGCAAAATCTGGACCCCTACAAATCAGCCGGGCTAGACAATCTGGACCCTCTTTTTCTAAAATTATCTGCCGAAATTGTTGCAACCCCTATTACTAGCCTGTTCAACCTCTCTTTCGTATCGTCTGAGATTTCCAAAGATTGGAAAGCTGCCGCTGGTCATGGGTGCACCTCAGCCACGGTCCTGAGGTGGTCAAGGTCCTAAACAACATCATAATCATAATCGATAAGAGACATTACCCTCTTCAAAGGGTGGGGTGACACTCTAGACCCAAACTGCTACAGACCTATATCTATCCTACCCTGTCTTTCTAAGGTCTTCGAAAGCCAAGTTAACAAACAGATTACCGACCATTTCGAATCCCACCGTACCTTCTCCGCTATGCAATCTGGTTTCAGAGCTGGTCATGGGTGCACCTCAGCCACGCTCAAGGTCCTAAACAACATCATAACCGCCATCGATAAGAGACATTACTGTGCAGCCGTATTCATCGACCTGGCCAAGGCTTTCGACTCTGTCAATCACCACATTCTTATCGGCAGACTCGACAGCCTTGCTTTCTCAAATGATTGCCTCACCTGGTTTACCAACTACTTCTCTGATAGAGTTCAGTGTGTCAAATCGGAGGGCCTGTTGTCCGGACCTCTGGCAGTCTCTATGGGTGCCACAGGGTTCAATTCTCTCTTCTCTGTATACATCAATGATGTTGCTCTTGCTGCTGGTGATTCTCTGATACACCTCTACGCAGATGACACCATTCTGTATACTTCTGGCCCCTCTTTGGACACTGTGTTAACTAACCTCCAGACGAGCTTCAATGCCATACAACTCTCCTTCCGTGGCCTCCAACTGCTCTTAAATGCAAGTAAAACTAAATGCATGCTATTCAATCGATCACTGCCCGCACCTGCACGCCCGTCCAGCATCACTACTCTGGACGGCTCTGACTTAGAATACGTGGACAACTACAAATACCTAGGTGTCTGGTTAGACTGTAAACTCTCCTTCCAGATTCACATTAAGCATCTACAATCCAAAATTAAATCTAGAATCGGCTACCTATATCGCAACAAAGCATCCTTCACTCATGCTGCCAACATACCCTCGTAAAACTGACTATCCTACCGATCTTCGACTTCGGTGATGTCATCTATAAAATAGCCTCCAACACTCTACTCAACAAACTGGATGCAGTCTATCACAGTGCCATCTGTTTTGTCACCAAAGCCTCATACACTACCCACCATTGCGACCTGTACGCTCTCGTTGGTTGGCCCTCGCTTCATACTCGTCGCCAAACCCACTGGCTACAGGTTATCTACAAGTCTCTGCTAGGTAAAGCCCCACCTTATCTCAGCTCACTGGTCACCATAGCAGCACCCACTCGTAGCACGCACTCCAGCAGGTATATTTCACTGGTCGTCCCCAAAGCCAATTCCTCCTTTGGTCGTCTTTCCTTCCAGTTCTCTGCTGCCAATAACTGGAACGAACTGCAAAAATCTCTGAAGCTGGAAACACTTATCTCCCTCACTAGCTTTAAGCACCAGCTGTCAGAGCAGCTCACAGAGTACTGCACCTATACATAGCCCATCTATAATTTAGCCCAAACAACTACCTCTTCCCCTACTGTATTTATTTATTTTGCTCCTTTGCACCCCATTATTTCTACTTTGCACATTCTTCCACTGCAAATCTACCATTCCAGTGTTTTACTTGCTATACTTGCTATATTGTATTTACAGTGGGGCAAGCCACCAGTCAGCCACCAATTGTGCAAGTTATCCCACTTAAAAATATGAGAGAGGCCTGTAATTAGGTACACTTCAACTATGACAGACAAAATTAGAAAAAAAAATCCAGAAAATCACATTGTAGGATTTTTAATGAATTTATTTGCAAATTATGGTGGAAAATAAGTATTTGGTCAATAACAATGGGCCGTCGGACTGTGTTGAGCGGTTTGCTGACGTCACTGTTGTGAACAGAGTGCCCCATGGTAGCGGTGGGGTTATGGTATGGGCAGGCATAAGCTACGGACAATGAACACAATTACATTTTATCGATGGCAATTTGAATGCACAGAGATACGGTGACGAGATCCTGAGGCTCATTGTCGTGCCATTCATCCACCTCCATCACCTCATGTTTCAGGATGATGACCCCATGTCGCAAAGAACTGTACGCAATTCCCGGAAGCTGAAAATGTCCCAGTTCTTCCATGGCCTAGAAACTCACCAGACATGTCACCCATTGAGCATGTTTGGAATGCTCTGGACAACATTCCACAAGCTGATGTAAAAGGTGGTCACACCAGATACTGACTGGTTTTCTGATCCACCCCCTACCTTTTCGTTAAGGTATCTGTGACCAACAGATGCACACCTGTATTCCAAGTCATGTGAAATCCATAGATTAGGGCCTAATGATTTTATTTAAATTCACTGATTTCCTTACTCAGTAAAATCTTAGAAATTGATTAATGTTGCATTTATATTGTACAAAACAAACACTGCCCAAAAACAAACAATGCCCAGTTTAATTAAACTCAGCAAAAATAGAAATATCCCTTTTTCAGAACCCTGTCTTTCAAAGATAATTCGTAAAAATAATTTTTATTGTTTACCTTTATTTTACTAGGCAATTCAGTTAAGACCAAATTCTTATTTTCAATGACAGCCTAGGAACGGTGGGTTAACTGCCTTGTTCAGGGGCAGAACGACAGATTTGTACCTTATCAGCTCGGGGATTCGATCTTGCAACCTTTCGGTTACTAATCCAACACTTTAACCACTAGGCTACGCTGCCGCCCCTTTAATAAACATGCACCTGTGGAATGGTTGTTAAGACACTAACAGCTTACAGACGGTATGCAATTAAGGTCACAGTTATGAAACTTAGGACACTAAAGAGGCCTTTTTACTGACTCTGTAAAACACCAAAAGAAAGATGCCCAGGGTCCCTGCTCATCTGCTTCAATGTGTCTTAGGCATGCTGCAAGGAGGCATGAGGACTGCAGATGTGGCCAGGGCAATAAATTGCAATGTCCGTACTGTGAGATGCCTAAGACAGCTCTACAGGAAGACAGGATGGACAGCTAATCGTCCTCGCAGTGGCAGACCACGTGTAACAACACCTGCACAGGATTGGTACATCCGAACATCACACCTGCGGGGAGAGGTACAGGATAGCAACAACAACTGCCCGAGTTACACCAGGAACGCACAATCCCTCCATCAGTGCTCAGGCTGTCCACAATAGTCTGAGAGAGGCTGGACTGAGGGCTTGTAGGCGTGTTGTAAGGCAGGTCCTCACCAGACATCACCGGCAACAATGTCGCCTATGGGCACAAACCCACCGTCGCTGGACCAGACAAAACTATTCACTGATGAATCGCGGTTTTGTCTCACCAGGGGTGATAGTCGGATTTGCATTTATCGTCGAAGGAATGAGCGTTACACCGAGGTCTGTACTCTGGAGTGGGATTGATTTGGAGGTGGAGGGTCCGTCATGGTCTGGGGCGGTGTGTCACAGCATCATCGGACTGAGCTTGTTGTCATTGCAGGCAATCTCAACGCTGTGCGTTACAGGGAAGACATCCTCCTCCCTCATGTGGTACCCTTCCTGCAGGCTCATCCTGACATGACCCTCCAGCATGACAATGCCACCAGCCATACTGCTCGTTCTGTGCGTGATTTCCTGCAAGACAGGAATGTCAGTGTTCTGCCATGGCCAGCGAAGAGCCCGGATCTCAATCCCATTGAGCACGTCTGGGACCTGTTGGATCGGAGGGTGAGGGCTAGGGCCATTCCTCCCAGAATTGTCTGGGAACTTGCAGGTGCCTTGGTGGAAGAGTGGGGTAACATCTCACAGCAAGAATTGGCAAATCTGGTGCATTCCATGAGGAGATGCACTGCAGTACTTAATGCAGCTGGTGGCCACACCAGATACCGACTGTTACTTTTGATTTTGACCCCCCCTTTGTTCAGGGACACTTTATTCCATTTCTGATAGTCACATGCCTCTGTAACTTGTTCAGTTTATGTCTCAGTTGTTGAATCTTGTTATGTTCATACAAATATTTACACGTTAAGTTTGCTGAAAATAAACGCAGTTGACAGTGAGAGGACGTTTCTTTTTTTGCTGAGTTTATATGTATGCATATCAAACAGAAATATATATATATATTAAATTAATACACCATTGTAATATTATTAATGCCTTTCTCTTAGACAGATGAACCGGAGCCCCCAGATGCCAAAGGCTCTAACCCCAGAACCGTGTGGAAACATCAACACTTGTCTTGTTTAATTTATATGAACCCTTTTATTGGTTCACCTTTTATCTGCATGAATCTTTAGAACACTGTCCATTGTACAAAAGTTGTATTGGTCGTATGTACAGGATACACATGGTCCAATGAAAGGCTTACTTGCAGGTTCCTTCTCGACAATGCAACAACAATAAGAAATTAAAGATAATATGAGCATGAAGTAAATGGTGAGGGGACATCAAGGAGTCCCAAGTGAGGGGACATCAAGGAGTCCCAAGTGAGGGGACATCAAGGAGATTAACATTCAAAAAGCTATACTGCTGAATAAATTCCCGACTAAACTCCTGGAATGGGGAGATTTTCCTGGTGGGTGGGAGGTTCTCAAGTTCTTTACATCTGTCTGAGTGACGGGGTGGGATGTGCTTCAACCTGAGGAGAACAGAGCAGAAACCTGGTGGATGGGAGGTTCTCAAGTTCTTTACATCTGTCTGAGTGACGGGGTGGGATGTGCTTCAACCTGAGGAGAACAGAGCAGAAACATAAGGCCGAGGGAGGAGAAATGAACCTCACTGCTCAAATGTCAGTGCTGGTTCAAGTTGCTGAGAACCACAACTCCCTTTGCTAATGTGCAATGGTTTTGAAAAACAGTTCTGCATATTTATAGCCTTGATCAAGTTGTCACCGATTGACCTTTTAATTGATCATTTCATTATTTAAATTGTTTTCTGTGCATGCAATGGTGAAACATGAGAGGGGAAAGTGAAGAAGAAAGCTAGCTAATATTAGGTAAACAGACACTACATGTATGTATTGACTGATCATGTAAGAATGCACAAATAGCTTGGTTAGCTAGCAAGCTACATTGAACAGAACACAGCTAGCTGCATTTCCTACGCTGTTAATCAGATGTTAAAATGTCTTACCTCCAAACCAGTCGGCCATGACTATTTTGTCCTGCCAAAGCCATGGAGTGAAATTAACACATCAGTTGCCATCTGTCCCTGAAAACAAATGTGAAAAAAACGATTTGCTACATTTCTCATTAGCTGGCTAGCAAGTTCACCAATTCAGGATTTTAAAAAACTGTCTGGGTTTTCACAATTGACACGGCTGATTTTACGATTAGTTTGTTTAGTTTGTCATCCCTAAAACAGCTGATAACCAGGATGAGATTGCCTGCTAGCCAACTTAGCTTGGGTAGCGGGCTGATAAACAGCAGTGAGTCAACATTTGAATTGAAAATTCATATGAAAGTCATTTGTTACTAATATTTTAACATAATTTTGTGAATAAATAAACGTAATACTTACATTTTACAAAGTTATTCCTCTGGAACATTTCCTCCCAAGCAGGGACTTCAGTCCACCATTAATTCAGATTTTTGGGGGGGATTTTCGCTGTGTTGCAAGGTGTCATGGGATAGCCTTCCCGGCGAAGGGAACGAAAATGTATGCTCCCTTGTGTGCTTTACTTTCCAGACCTCCCAAGGATGCTTATAGAACTTCCCGCAAACCTAGTACATATTTGCCGTTTCGCGTTCTTATGTTTGGAATCATACTTGAATAATGACAGTTGACCTCCATACTCGCTGAACGCTCTAACATAGAACACAAGTATGCAATTTGGAACAAAACATTTATCTATGAAATATCACATTATTTTGAACTGAAATATATTAAGTCCCAATTTGAAAATACAAATAGCTTGATTTAAATAGAAATTGCTAATTTTAACATGACTTTCTCTATGTTTTACTCTTAGCTTGCTTGGACAGTTTCCCCACCTCCACCGTGTGAATTCTCTTATTCTACCTTACAGCTTAGACTACAGGAAGCACAGAAAATACACACCTAGTATTTCTAACAGTTTAGCAGAAGGCCACCCCACCACATTAGAGTTGGTAAGTGCATGAAAAAACAATACATTTACTAATTCATCTGTTTCCTTGTCTAATTTGCAGCTCCATTAGTCTACTAGTTAAAGCTCCATTAGTCCAGTGGTCAACTTGTTAAAGCTCCATTAGTCCACTAGTTAAAGCTCCATTAGTCCACTAGTTAAAGGTCCATTAGTCCAGTGGCCTACTAGTTAAAGCTCCATTAATCCAGTGGTCTACTAGTTAAAGCTCCATTAGTCCAGTGGCCTACTAGTTAAAGCTCCATTAGTCCACTAGTTAAAGGTCCATTAGTCCAGTGGCCTACTAGTTAAAGCTCCATTAATCCAGTGGTCTACTAGTTAAAGCTCCATTAGTCCAGTGGCCTACTAGTTAAAGCTCCATTAGTCCAGTGGCCTACTAGTTAAAGCTCCATTAGTCCAGTGGTCTACTAGTTAAAGCTCCATTAATCCAGTGGCCTACTAGTTAAAGCTCCATTAGTCCAGTGGTCTACTAGTTAAAGGTGAGTAGCTTGTCTTTCACTACTACAGTATATCATGTGCACTATTTTGTTGCCGTTTTTCATGTAACACAGATGTTCTGTAGTGATATTCTGAACTCTGCCCCCTGTCGTCTGTCTCCTGTCCTCCCCAGTTAAGACAGAGCCTGTAAACAACTGCGAGACTGACTACCACAGAAGGCAGCACTGGACAACAGCCATGCAGGCGAAGGAAACACCACACACAGTTTCAACCTCTCATTTCTCCCTTTAAAACGGAGCCTGACACACATGCATTACTGTCAGATGTTGTTGTTGTACCAGCCATATTAAAACCAACTATCACCACGTTTACCATTGCAGACATCCGTTTCGCTTCACACCAATACACATAAGCTATTCACGTGATGTCACCGTTATTCTCACTCTTCTTACAAAATATGCCTTTACCATATTTATTCTAAATCTGCTAAATCTGCATAAAATAATATGGTGAAATGGCCAATCCAACACATCAGCTGTTGCTTCATTGGATAATAACATTGCCATGCAATCTTATATCTTGTGCAATTTGTCCATTCTTTTGAAAGAATGTGGATTGTCCTACATGAAATTCTCTGAAGGATGAGGAAGGAATCCAGCAGGTGTTCCTACAGGAAAATGGCCGCCCTGGAAATCTTGTGGAATTACCTGGAGGACCCTCACCCACAGGATATCCCACAGGATTTGGGGGCCATTTTGGTGTAGGACAATTCCTGCAGCTGGTCATTCAGGAAACAATCCTGCAGGATTTATTTGAGGTCTATCTGCAGGATTCCTGCAAGATTGTTTTCCCGAAGGACTACCTGCATGATTCCTACATGATTCTGCAGGATTCCTGCAAGATTGTTTTCCCGAAGGACTACCTGCATGATTCCTACATGATTCTGCAGGATTCCTGCAAGATTGTTTTCCCGAAGGACTACCTGCATGATTCCTACATGATTCTGCAGGATTCCTGCAGGAATTGTCCTACAGGAAAGTGGCCACGAAAATCCTGTGGGATATCCTGCAGGACTTCCTATTCCTGCAGGATATATATTCTTCAGGACTTCCTGTACGACTTTTTTGTAAAGGTATGAACAAACAGAGCGGAGAGTTGGCCGCGGTATGTCTTTGTTACCTTTCCAAAGTCCCGGACATCAAACAGGTCGAAGGCCTCAAACAGATCAGTCTTCTTCATCCCAAACACCTCACAGCAGGATGTCAGGAAAGTCCGGATATTCTTCAAGCAGAGGAACTGGGAACAGAAGAACAAAAATAGTTAACAAATAGAACACTAAGACATATTGGTTATCTCATAACTAACACGTCAGCACAGGTGACAAATAACTGTTAAACGTCACTATTTACACATATTCTAATGAAACCGGTTTGCACAATAACACATTCATAAGACAGTACATTGATAACCTCCTGGTGAACTTTAACATTTATCTCAGTTCATATTTCTGAAAACTCGTAAAATGTATCAAACAGACTCAAAGAACACATACTCTACTTAAAAGCTTTTGAGGAACTTTTAAGTTCCTACATACTCTTTCTTGAACATTAATAACTGAGAGATGATGACATGAATCATCAATCTTTGATTGCTGGATGAGGAGGAGGTTAAACCTTAAGCAAAGTGCAGTTTTCCATCAAATCTATTCCATTAGGATAAATCAGGACACATCGCACTTGTGGGACACTAGTCTGAGGGCCAGTCCAGGACAACATCACACTGGTGGGACACTAGTCTGAGGGCCAGTCCAGGACAACATCAACACTCAGATTTTATGGCATTTATTGACTTTTTAACTTTCAGTTTCCCCTTTATTTATTTATTTTATGTGTAAAAAAAAAAAAAAAAAGATGTACTGTAATGGGATTTAATATATACATGTATTCAATCAGGGCAATGTGATTGACCGGATAAGAAATGTGGGGCTACAGGGGGTTATTTGGTTGGGCTTTGAGCATTTTGACCAATTATCACGCTCAGTCGGGGGTCAGGAAATCCAGTCTTATTACAGTGTGGCAGGAAGTTGGAACAGGAATACTACACAACATTCATTCTCAACATGCCCAGAGCTGCTCAGAGCTGGTAACACAGTACAACTAGACATTTAGTTAGTAAAGCCCTTTGTGAGTTAAATGGCTGTGACTTGGACTGTTGGTCAGCACTCTTCCACTTCCTCCACAAACAGTGAGCTAGAGAGAGAGAGAGAGAGAGAGAGAGAGAGAGACAGAGAGAGCTAGAGAGAGAGAGAGAGAGAGCTAGAGAGAGAAAGAGAGAGACAGAGAGAGCTAGAGAGAGAGAGAGAGAGAGCTAGAGAGAGCTAGAGAGAGAGAGAGAGAAGGCCCCTGGGGTTACAGGATAAATCACAGGCATCTCTGTGATCAACTGTTATGATAAGGAGACTGAGGAGGAGACTAGCAACACATCCTCAGATGTAGAATACGCCAAGGCTCTGCCATGTAACAACACTGTATCGGAGTGACTACAGTTGGATGTGATTAAAAGGGAACAGTATTTCACGCCTAAAATGTTCACAAGTCTTTGAACACTTCAGGGGGGGGGGGGGGGGGTCGATATGTAGGCCTAATCAATTTAGGTACTGTAGATACTCTATATTTTTATTATATTGTACTGTTTTAAAGTGTGTCTGCCTGAAGGTCTTGGTTTTACTCCACAGGATCAATCTGAACGTCACAGCGCAAAGTAACCCACTTTCTCTCTCTCTTCTTTCTCCCTCTTCTTTCTCCCTCTTCTTTCTCCCTCTTCTTTCTCCCTCTTCTTTCTCCCTCTCTCTTCTTTCTCTCTTTCTCTCCCCTCTTCTTTCTCTCCCTCTCTTCTTTCTCTCCCTCTTCTTTCTCTCCCTCTTCTTTCTCTCCCTCTCTTCTTTCTCTCCCTCTCTTCTTTCTCTCCCTCTCTTCTTTCTCTCCCTCTCTTCTTTCTCCCTCTCTTCTTTCTCCCTCTCTTCTTTCTCCTTCTCTCCTTTATCCCTCTCTTCTTTCTTTCTCTCTCTCTCTCTTCTTTCTCTCTCTCTTCTTTCTTCTTCTCTTTCAAGTCATTCATTTCTTTTTCTCGATCTCTGATTCTCTCGCTCTCATTATGAATACACTGTTTTTGGTTGAAGAATCTTTCTTTCTAAACTAGTCTAGTTGCGTCAGCTCTGTCAGAGATCAAAGACATGTATCAACTACTGTGAGTATTCCACATTTAAATGTGAAATATATCAAATTGGTACAATGCCTGCTCCACAAAATGCAGATTTTACACTACCTACCCCTAGATGCAGTACTTGGCTAAAAATAGCAGTTCAGTAGGCTATAGCTACTTAATCACAGTACACTGCCCGCTTATCCATCTCTCTCTCCCCATTCCTCCCTCTCTCCATCACTCCCTCCCTCCACCTCTATCTCTCTCCATCCCTCCCTCCCTTCAATCCATTATGATAGACGTCTGCTTGTATTAACCACCCACAACGTATGGCTAGAACAGTGGTAGCGCACAATGACAAAGCCATTTCCTATCTGGAGTACTACACAGATGACCTACTGCATCAGATGACCTACTGCTGTAGGGCTACAGCTTTCTGCATTGTCCAGTAAGATTTGCCTAGACTGGAGCTCTGTTCTATTCTATAGTGCAGAATGGATAAACACAATGAGGAAAAGCTTACAATACAAAATCCACACAGATTAATGAAACAGCATGTTGTGAGATAAAGACATAACTGATAATAAATGAATTGATTGTCCATTCGGGGGAAAGATGTAACGCTGACAACGACGTTGTGACATATTACAGTACGGAAAGATTAAAACACATGCTAATCTATAGTGGGTGTTCGACTGTGGGTGTTTCTGCAGAAATTGTCGGTGTGCTCAATGCAGTGACACTCTTGAGCTAAACATACACCTTTAAAACAGCTTTCTCTATGACCAAGGCCACAGGCAGGGCCAGAGTCACAGCTAAACATACACCTTTAAAACAGCTTTCTCTATGACCAAGGCCACAGGCAGGGCCAGAGTCACAGCTAAATATACACCTTTAAAACAGCTTTCTCTATGACCAAGGCCACAGGCAGGGCCAGAGTCACAGCTAAACATACACCTTTAAAACAGCTTTCTCTATGACCAAGGCCACAGGCAGGGCCAGAGTCACAGCTAAACATACACCTTTAAAATGGCTTTCTCCATGACCAAGGCCACAGGCAGGGCCAGAGTCACAGCTAAACATACACCTTTAAAACAGCTTTCTCTATGACCAAGGCCACAGGCAGGGCCAGAGTCACAGCTAAACATACACCTTTAAAACAGCTTTCTCTATGACCAAGGCCACAGGCAGGGCCAGAGTCACAGCTAAACATACACCTTTAAAACAGCTTTCTCTATGACCAAGGCCACAGGCAGGGCCAGAGTCACAGCTAAACATACACCTTTAAAACAGCTTTCTCTATGACCAAGGCCACAGGCAGGGCCAGAGTCACAGCTAAATATACACCTTTAAATAGCTAAATATACACACAGAAGGTTATAATATGGTTTTAGCACATGGCAATGGCACCCCATATAACATGTTGTCTGCGTTCAATGTTTCGGCAACAATAAAGTTGTTCAAGAAGTTCTACACGGAGTACACCAAAACATTAAGAACACCTTCCTAATATTGAGTTGCGTCGCCCTTTTGCCCTCAGAACAGACTCAATTTGTCGGGGCATGGACTTTACAAGGTGTTGAAAACGTTCCACGAAGATGCTGGCCCATGTTGACTCCAATGATTCTCACAGTTGTGTCAAGTTGGCTGGATGTCCTTTGGGTGGTGGACCATTCTTGATACACACAGGAAACTGTTACGTGTGAAAAATTCAGCAGTGTTGCAGTTCTTGACACATTCAAACCGGTGCGCCTGGCACCTACTACCATACGCTGTTCAAAGGCACTTCAATCTTTTGTCTTGCCCAGTCACCCTCTGAATTGCACACATACACAATCCATGTCTCAATTATCTCGAGGCTTAGAAATCCTTCTTTAACCCGTCTCCTCCCCTTCATCTACACTGATTGAAGTGGATTTAACAAGTGACATCAATAAGGGATCATATCTTTCACCTAGATTCACCTGGTCAGTCTATATCATGGAAAGAGCAGATGTCTTTGATGTTCTGTACGCTCACTGTAAATCTGCCATTTTGATTTGAAGAGAATCTCGCAAAAACTACAAGGCCTAGTGGTCATTTCAATAAAGTCTACAACTAGTAAAAGGCTACTGACAGATGTAGTCTGAATCATGCAGCCGACACACATCTGTGTGTGTGTGTGTGTGTGTGTGGGTGTGGGTGTAACTAAAGGGTGGATCAAAGCTGGGATGTTATCTGTCCCCTTGGAATGAGTGTTGTGGTGGGGAGGATGGAGAATTCTGGGTAGAGAGCAGCGGTCTACCCTATGTCCTATGTAGTGCACTACTTTTGACCAGAGCCCCTATGGTAAAAGGGTGCCATTTGGGATGCACATCTGGGCAGCATTCCTGTGTCCCCATGGGGCTGAAGCTTTTACAAACTTCCTCAACATGATAACTCGAAGTAGTTAAGAGGAACCGGAGGATGAAAACCAACAAGGTTTATAGACTGTGGGCCAATTAGCGTCAACATCATTCATTAACAGCTAGGAAATACATGTGGTATTTGAAGTATTAGTAGTAGCTGGGTAATATAGACCACTTAATTATGTAACATAATTATGTAACAAACATGTCCATAAGAAAGTTGAGTATACTGACTGTCATTACTAAGAAGAGCGCTGAGGATTTTAGAATAGCAATTAGCAAACCTACGTGGCTTTGTGTCAACTTGGCCTTAATAATAATAATATTATTTGACACAGGGCCAAGAAGAAACAAAAATCCATGAGATGGTTTACCTCTCACTGACTCAGGTACCAGTTTCACAAGTCGGGGATGAAATAGGCCTATATGTTTAATGTAATTATAGCGGCAGTTGGTATTGATCTGTGATGATGAATAAACTAGCCAAACCGAAATCGCATAAAATAGTTTAACTAATGACAATTATTTGAAATGTGTGTATGACATCAGGACTATCAATTTCAAATAAATCAGGAATTAAATGAATGTGTTTCATCATTTACAAAAAAAAAATGTTGCGCGCACCAAATAACCCTTGAATAAATATAAAATGGGTTGGTAGCCATTGAATTTAAATCAAATCAAATCAAGTTTATTTTATATAGCCCTTCGTACATCAGCTAATATCTCGAAGTGCTGTACAGACACCCAGCCTAAAACCCCAAACAGCAAGCAATGCAGGTGTAGAAGCACGGTGGCTAGGAAAAACTCCCTAGAAAGGCCAAAACCTAGGAAGAAACCTAGAGAGGAACCAGGCTATGAGGGGTGGCCAGTCCGAATTTATCACACTTTTAAGAGTTTTTCCTGTAGCTAGCCTACTAGGCTACACACCAAGCAAAATAGCATTTGTCTTTACCTGAGACATCTGTGGTCTAAGGTTAATCTCCTTCAGGTTGATGGTGTGTGGTTTCAAATTGTTGAGCAGCTGACAGAGCAGCACCCCGTCCCGGAGCGTCTGAGCCAAGTCAAATACCTGGGCACTGTCCCCGGTTACCCGATGGGTCGGAGGAAGCACCTTGCAGTTTATCAGCCACAATGCGCACTGCCTCCAGTACTGCATCTCCGCGTTCGAGAATCGAATCAAAGTAGAAGAATAACTAAAAATAGTTATGTCTATTCTATAAGTGTTTGAAACGACATTGTAAACGAAGAACTAGACGTCAGAAAGCTGTCACTCTGGTTCTGTTCCTTGTGACGATGAAGAAAGTGACGCTACTTTCTGCTCCACTCCAGCAGAATCGCAAGGTGCGCGTTACTGAATTGGTTGCAGTGTGTTTATGGAGCGTGATACTTTTGCACATGAATTCGAGCTCCGAAACGTCAAGCTCTATTTCACTTCCTCTTCCGTCTACATTTTTTTTTTTTTGTTGAATTCGTATGACAAATGCTAAATGCTTCTTCTCTAAAGAAGTGACATATTTGGACATGTCATTCATTCATAAAAATGGCCACAAATGGCCAAATGTTATTGTGGGAAGTTCACTGAAATGCACTTAGCGAATGGAATTGAATGGATTATCACACCATAATACACTATATGATACATAATCCCCGAATTACTATGACAATCAATGTGAAAGTTATTGGATCCATTAGAGGGATGCCATTCACTGTACAATATCATCAAGGCAGATAGATTGTGCCAACTGTATTTCTAGAAACACTCCATTTCTATAAAATAAAACAAAAGCTGTGAAACATTGTGAAAGAAGGCACAACCTTGTTTTAAAGCAGACATTCCTTCTGGATTACACTGTAAATGACTGTTCACTTTAAAGTACGGGATTTGGTGAAAGGAACCAGAAATTCATTTTGGGCTTCACAAAACTACAGTCTGAGACAATACTGGAATAGGCCTGCTATAAAGAAAATTTCTCAAATTTAAGGACCAGACATGAAATGGGTTTAGAATATTTATTGAGGAGATGGAATGGGTGAGCGAATGAGGATTCAGTGGGAGAACGGGCCGGATGAAGCCAAGGGCTGCAGATGAAGGATCCGGGGGAGAAGTTGACTCTCTAGGTTTTGGCTTGGAGTCTCAGAAAGACATCCCCATCAGGCCTTGGTAGTTAGGTTTTATCAATAATCTTCTGTGGGGGATTTCCTTCACCACAGCAGCCTAAATTAACTAAAGAAGAAGAAAAAAAAAGATAAAAACAGGGGAGGAGGGATGTGATGCAAAACAGAGAGAAGGAATGACTGTTTGGTCAGGGTTAAGTAGGGAGGTGGTGGTGATTAATGAGAGTGAGAACAGGTGTTGAGGCTGATTAGCAGTTAGTAGCAGCTGGAGCTTGTTTGAGGAGTTACATTCAATGTAACTAGTTAAGTGTTGCAAACAGTAGTAGAGGCTGATTGGAGATAGTTAGCAGCTGGTGCTTGTTGAGTTGCGTTCAAGGCAACTAGTTAAGTGTTGTCACGGCAGTCAAACGGAGGACACCAAGGCGCAGCGTGGTATGCATACATTCTTCTTGATTATAAGAATGAACACTGAACAAAAATAACAAAAGGAACCGTGAAGCTATACAAATGAGTGCTGACAGGAAACTACACATAGACAAGAACCCACAAATACCCAAGGGAAAATGGCTACATAAGTATGGTCCCCAATCAGAGACAACGATAAACAGCTGCCTCTGATTGGGAACTACAATCAGGCCACCATAGACTTACAAATACCTAGACCACTAAAACCCCTAGACAATACAAAACTAGCATACCCACCCTAGTCACACCCTGACCTAACCAAAATAATAAAGAAAAACATAGATAACTAAGGTCAGGGCGTGACAAGTGTTGCATTCAAGTCTGGTTTGTTCTCCTGAATTTTTGTGAATCCACAACATTCGAGTTTAAGGACCAGACAGCAAACACTTTTAGAATATTTATTGAGGAAATGAGAATGGAGGTGTGAATGAGGATTCAGTGGGGAAATGAGAATGGAGGTGTGAATGAGGATTCAGTGGGGAAATGAGAATGGACGTGTGAATGAGGATTCAGTGGGGAAAGGAGAATGGACGTGTGAATGAGGATTCAGTGGGGAAATGAGAATGGACGTGTGAATGAGGATTCAGTGGGGAAATGAGAATGGACGTGTGAATGAGGATTCAGTGGGGAAATGAGAATGGAGGTGTGAATGAGGATTCAGTGGGGAAATGAGAATGGACGTGTGAATGAGGATTCAGTGGGGAAATGAGAATGGAGGTGTGAATGAGGATTCAGTGGGGAAAGGAGAATGGAGGTGTGAATGAGGATTCAGTGGGGAAAGGAGAATGGAGGTGTGAATGAGGATTCAGTGGGGAAATGAGAATGGAGGTGTGAATGAGGATTCAGTGGGGAAATGAGAATGGACGTGTGAATGAGGATTCAGTGGGGAAAGGAGAATGGAGGTGTGAATGAGGATTCAGTGGGGAAATGAGAATGGAGGTGTGAATGAGGATTCAGTGGGGAAATGAGAATGGAGGTGTGAATGAGGATTCAGTGGGGAAAGGAGAATGGAGGTGTGAATGAGGATTCAGTGGGGAAATGAGAATGGAGGTGTGAATGAGGATTCAGTGGGGAAAGGAGAATGGACCGGATGAAGCCAACGGCTGGAGATGAAAGATCCTGTCACGACTTCCGCCGAAGTCGGTCCCTCTCCTTGTTCGGGCGGCGTTCGGCGGTCGAAGTCACCGACCTTCTAGCCATCATTGATCCACTTTTCATTTTCCATTGGTTTTGTCTTGTCGACCCATTTATTGTATTTTATGGATATTTATGGTTTATGGATATTAAACGACACCGTTGTAAATCCGTTTTCGCTCTCCTGCGCCTGACTTCTCTGCCACCAGTACGCACCTCACTACAGATCCAGAGGGGTTGACCCTGTAGGGTTGGACTTGGAGTCTCAGGTAGACATCACCGCCAGGCCGTGGTAGTAAGGCTGCTGTGGTGAATGCGATCCCCCTAAAAGATAGCGTCAAGTTAGTCAGAACCTGGAGTGGAGGTAAGCTGTTCTGGACTGCAGATGCTGAATGGTTGACAATATAGTTGAGGTAGTACATTCATATGGACTAGATGCCCACGGAGCAAACCAACCTTAGAACCCAGAATGAGCAGAAGCGACGGTGGCAAGAAAAGAAAAAGGAAAACCTTCAGAACCGATTGGCTCAGCTGGGGAGACAATCCTTTTAATTGGCTGATTGGGTAGGATACGGTACGTGAGGCGGATTGGTGTCCATGAAATGAGGCAGAGGCCGGAAGACTGTGCCTGAGTTAATGCAGTTTGAAAGATGAGCATGTTGTTGGCTGTCTGGATGTTGATGTCAGATTGGATGTAGGAATGATAAGCTTGAGAGGACCGGCGGCCGAGGAGTTGTATGGTCTGGTCCAGGATGCCATGGAGGCGGTGCAGATGCTTTGTCAGGTTAGCCGGAAAGTAGAGCATTGCAGTAGTCTAATCTAGAAGTGACAAAAGCATGGACACATTCTTCTGCATAATTTTTGGACAGAAAGTTTCAGATTTTTGCAATGTTACGTAGATGGAAAAAAGCTGTCCTTGAAACAGTCTTGATACGGTCGTCAAAAGAGAGATCAGGGTCCAGAGTAACGCAGAGGTCCTTCACAGTTTTATTTGAGACGACTGTACAACCATCAAGATTAATTGTCAGATCCAACAGAAGATCTTTGTTTCTTGGGACCTAAAACTAGCATCTGTTTTGTCTGAGTTTAAAAATAAAAAATTTGCCGCCATCCACTTCCTTATGTCTGAAACACAGGCTTCCAGGTCGGTAAATTTTGGAGCTTCACCATGTTTCATCGAAATGTACAGCTGTGTATCATTCGCATAGCAGTGAAAGTTAACATTGTGTTTCCGAATGACATCACCAAGAGGTAAAATATATAGTGAAAACAAGTGGTCCTAAAACGGAACCTTGAGGAACACCGAAATTTACAGTTGATTTGTTAGAGGACAAACCATCCAGAGACAAACTGATATCTTTCCGACAGATAAGATCGAAACCAGGACAGAACTTGTCCTTGTAGACCAATTTGGGTTTCCAATCTTTTCAAAAGAATGTGGTGATCGAAGGTATCAAAAGTAGCACTAAGGTCTAGGAGCACGAGGACAGATGCAGAGCCTTGGTCTGACGCCATTAAAAGGTTATTTACCACCTTCACGAGTGCAGTCTCAGTACTATGATGGGGTCTTAAACCAGACAAGCATTTTATATACATCGTTTTGTTTTCAGGAAGTCAGTGAGTTTCTGCGCAACAGCTTTTTCAAACATTTGAGAGGAATGGAAGATTTGATATAGGCCGATTAGTTTTTTATATTTGCTGGGTCAAGGTTTGGCTTTATTACTGCCACTTTTAGTGAGTTTGGTACATATCCGGTGGATAGGGAGCCGTTTATTATGTTCAACATAGAAGGGCCAACTTTGGTTGGACTTTGGTTCATTGGATGCCCTTGAGGAGAAGGGAGACCTGTGGGTGAGGAGGAGGAGCATGGAGACCCAGTAAGCAACTTTAGAAAGAAGTTTATCCCGGGGAGGAGGATGAGCACATGGAGATGGATGAGCTGGCATAGGTGACGAAGGCAGACACGGTGACCAAGTCATTGGCGGGAAATAGATGTGATAGATGGTATGGAAACGCTAGATGCATCGCCAGGCTGTCCAGTAAGAGGGCAGGGTACTTGGTTCAACTGCTGATAGGATAGAGTGGTGTGATTCATAAATGAGGCAAAGGAGTGGATGGTTCACAGGAAGGTCAACATGGAATAAGGTTGGTAGGGTTTCTGCATACGGGGCCAAGCGCCTGAATCTCTGAAATTGGAGATAATACAGAATCAACGATTGAGTTACGTTGATCAGGTACATGGGCAGCTCTGAGAAGGGATGATAGCCAGGTTTGACGTCTTAGGACAACTCATGATAGAGGAGTTAGAACGGCCCTTGTTAAGGATGTGTACCATAGAAAGTTTGTCGGGAATGAATGAGAATGAACCTTCTGGACCATTCGTGCCCCCCGGAGAGAAGCGGCTACGGCGATTGACTACAACTCGAACAGGGCGGAGGACGGGAGCAACAGGAGAGGGAGGCCAAACCAACAACCGCTGTAGAAACCCCCAATACCGGATGAAAGGGGCAGCGTCCGTGAACAGTTGTAAGTCTTCAGGAGAAGAGACACATTCATCATAGAAAAGGTGATTCCGTTCTAATGACTGAAGAGAAGGTGCCGAAAGCCTGAGCTCCGAGAGGAGGTTGAAGACCACGGTGTGAAGCAGGGTAGGCACAGAGGCAGCCAGGGAGAGGTGGGACAAGAAGGAGCGGTCTTGAGGGATGATCCTGATAGCCTAATTCAGGTGGACCAGCAGTGAAAGCAACTGACGTTTAGTGCAGTGGGGAGATTCCAGGTAATTGGACAGAAGGGAAATGCGCTGAAGTTGGGCGAGATGCAGGGAGGCCTGAAAGGAGCCAGTGTCCAGTATGATGCCGAAGAATTTGAGGCGAGTGGAGGGGCCTTCTGTCTTCTCCTCAGAGAGTGGTATGCCAATGCGGCTGAAGGTGGAAATTATGGTGAAGAGGCCCAGGGCTGGAGAGAATGAAGGGTCGCCAATAGTGAGGAAATTGGCGAGGAGGTGGAGAACATACAGGAAGCCTGTTGACATTCAGCAAGAGCCAAAGGCTACGGTACTGAATATTCGAGGAGTGCGATTGCATCCAATAGTCAGGCGGACAGAAGTAGTACCACTCCACCCAGCAGACTCCGAAGAGATGCCAGGTGTCAGGATGGAGGGGCAGCACCATTAAAGCGGAGATGATGTTAGCCACGGCCAGCAAGTTTAATGTGAGTGATGGCATGGTTGATCGTGGCATACTGTAAGGAGAAGTCAGGTCTGGGGATGAGGCTGTTGACACTGGAGACTCAAGATTTGGGGGGGAGGGGGGGGGGGAGATCGATAACCTTCTTGCCAGAATACTTCTGGCTGGCAATTTTGAGGTGGGGAATGGCAGGGAGGGGAAGGGGCCATTCATAAACCCCTGTTCCACCTCCTTGGCCAGGAGGGTGGTGACGACTTCTGACTTGTCAAGGGCAAAACACATGTTGAAGCGGAAGAGCACGGAGTAGAGATGAGAAAAAACTACATTCAGTCCGTCAAGCAAATATCAGACAAAGGAGGGTTCAGGGTGAAGAGTGGAGACGGCTTGAAGATCAGGGCATTGGGTGGAGGATGAGCCGGGGTGGTTGTAGAGAGGGAGCGGTGGGCCGGAGGAGGGCTGGGCTGCGGCCGGCAGTGAAGGCAGCCGGTTCACTGAACTGGGACAGGGTCGTAGCTTGGATGGCTGTGGTTCCGTAACTGGCTGAGTAGGTGGAGCTGTGAGAGGTCGTTTGGTAGATGGGAGGCCAGAGCGGGCAACCAGATGAGTTGCAACGCCGGTGGCGACAGAGCGTGAGAGGTAGGGGTTAAAGGAAGCAATATGCTGAGAGAGAGGCGGTCACTAGCAGAGAAAGTGGGTAAGCCACTGCCAAGGCAGCGGTCACAGGGCCAGCGAGGCAGGAGAGAGAAGTAGGAGCAAGAGGGAAGGAAGCCGAGGGGCCAGAGCAGGCGTACAAGGTGGACAGGGCACTGCTGGCAGAGGAGGAGACAAGGGCAGGGAGGGAGGGTTGGAGAGTAGGAAAAGCTGACAATAAGGTAGAGAAGTTAACGGGAACAGAGAGAGATGGAAGGCCCTTGGGCAGGGGCAGAGGCATGGCGTCCAGGATGTTTACAGGTTGTGGGCCCGAGCCATCCCCGCATGTGGAGAGGCTGGTGAGATTGGCCTGGAGGCCGACCACCACATTCCGGTTCTTTGTGAGGCCTGGAACGGTGGTGTTACAGGACTCATAAAGAGTCAACTTTGAGGAGACCTTTTGCTAACTCAAGGCTTGTCACGCAGCATGCGACACAAAACAGAGAAAAGGAATAACTGTTTGGTCAGGTTTAAGTAGGGTGGTAGTGGTGATTCATTAATGAGAGTGAGAACAAGTGTTGAGGCTGATTAGCAGTTGGTAGCAGCTGTAGCTTGTCGAGTTGCTTGGGAGCTACGTTCAAGGCAACTAGTTATGTGTTGCAAACATTAGTGGAGGCTGATTGGCAATGGTTAGCAGCTGGTGCTTGTTGAGTTGCTAGGGAGCTGCGTTCAAGGCACCTAGTTAAGTGTTGCATTCAAGTCTGGTCCTTTTTCCTGAATTTTTGTTCATCCTTAACACCAGAACACGTGTGTCTGGGGGTTGCAAATACTTTTCTGTAGAAACAATAAGCTTCATGTGATTTCCAGAATATTGTTATTAAATTAATAGGAACAGACTGGATTGGGGAATCATAACAAGTGACATCAATAAGGGGTCATAGCTTTCATCTGTATTAACCTGGTCAGTCTATCTATGTAATTGAAAGATCAAGTGTTCATAATGTTTTGAAAGCTCAGTTTACTGTACACATACACAAACATGCACAAACAGGAGTTTTGAGTCATAAAATAATTTGCAAGAGCAACAAATGACTCAGAGAGAGAAATAATAAAATAAAAGCTGTCTGAATGGAGTTCTTTACTTTCACTTGTGTGTGTGTGTATGTGTGTGTGTGTGTGTGTCTTGGTTTTCAATTTGCAATGTAATGTATTTGAAAATGATATATTTTTTCTTTTCTGGCAACAGCCTAGGTATAAAAAAATAAACGTTGTATATATATATATATTTATATATTTATATATATATTTTGGGGGGGCTACACCCTATGTCTCGCCCGCCTCCTATAATATCTCGTGTCCCGCCTCAACACACAGCTGACCAATGAAAGCGTTTAGCTCACACAGCAGGACCAATCACTGAATAATGTACTCTGGAATCTGGAGCAATGGCGGTGTTATTCGGGTTACCTTTTCGCTTCACCGGGTCTTCGTTTTGCTGCGTAAATGTATGAATCTACAAATCATCTAGATAGTCAGACACATGATGATGTTATAATTTGGCCTATCAATATTTTGTATAGATCAATGGAAGTGTATGCGCCATGCGCACACTTAATGTGAAGTCTGGAGACGCATGGCGTAAGGAGGAGCGGCTTTTACGCAAATGTGGAATCTCATCGAGTCTGTCCAATGACAGAACGGCTGAAGTTATTATTAAATAACGTCAGACAGCTGCATGGTGTAAATAGGCCCTGTATCTAGAACAATCTGACGAGGTTTTCCACGGTAAGACATTTAAAAATATATATATATATTCTATGAGAATCAGTGTTGTAGCTTGTCTTCAGCAAACCAAAATGTATCCAACGACTGTAGCCTGTATCTATTTCTGCCCCATTGAATCGTCTGTAGACTGTTGCTTGTATCTATTTCTGCCCCATTGAATCGTCTTTAGCCTATTGGTAGATAGGCTATTATAGCACTGTCACTATTCTAGTCACAGTGTTATAGTACATTTAAAGTAAATGTCCTACAGGCATAGATTCCAACGTCATATATCGAATAGACATGAATAATGCCAGATTGGATTGATCCTAGGTTGACGTGTGTTTTTTTCCCCCAGATGGCCATGTCTCTGGCTGACAGAGCTCTAGGAGCCATCATTGGATCAGCTGTAGCCGACGCAGCAGGTAATAACTATAATACAGATCGTTGGCATTACTGTAAAATTGTTTTGACTTTTTGTATAAATAGGGAGTTTTTCTTGACCAATTCTAGGTGCTATAGTTTCAGCCTGTAAATAGGGTGCAGTTTTATTTAATTTTTTACAGATTTTCTATAATGTTGTTGGAATTTGGTTTATAGATCTCCCATCACATGGTCTCTTCCCAGAGGCAAACATAGATAAGTGCTCACAAGTAGCCTAGCCCTAATGTATGATTTAGAGCATAAAATGGCGTCATTGTATTCAGCATCAGCGTGTTTTAACTCTGTGACATAACGTTGAAAACCCTGCACCATCCCTTCTAGCCCAGCAATTTAAGGATAATAAAATATACACATAATAAACAGACATTTACTTTGGCCATCAGCTTCCCCTCATGACATGACGTCACTCTGACTGTCAATCCCATCCCAGCCCAGCCCCTGCACTGGGTGTACGACCTGGATAAACTGGATGGCTTCCTGAATGAGGCCCCTACACCTGAGTTCAGGCCCAAGTCAGCCAACCCTTTCTACCGCCGTGACACGGGGAACCAGAGCTGCTACGGGGACCAGGCCTTCGTGTTGCTGGAATCACTGTCTGAATGTGGAGGTAGTCAAACTGTTCTAGTGTAGTCTGTTCTATTATTATAGTGTGGCACAACTTTTGAACTAACTGTTATCTTAAGATAACCTCAAAACTATTCCTTTAGCTACACAGCATCTTCGTAGATTCAGACCTCGTCATTTTTTTTCTTCCCTTCTCCCATTTTGTTCAGGTCTGAACGTCAATGATCTGAGAAAGAGGACATATAACTTTTTTGGGCCCAGGTCAGAGTATGACACCCCTGTCAATGACCCGTACAGGGATAAGAGTGGTAAGGAAACCTGATGATGAAGGCTGAAAGGAATGAATACACTCCATTCAGGATGACGTAGTGGATAAATATAGTTGCATCTAAAATAAAACAAACATGACAGGACTGTGAGCATGTATTATTATTTTATTTTTTTAGGCTGTGGATATCCGACCAGCAGATCCCTAGTCTTAACTCTTACTTTACCCTAACCTCACCCCTTCCTCTGTCAGGGGAAACTGGCCTCCAACCATGCATGTTAATGATTGTCAAAAAAGATGAATGTGTTGTATTGTGTGTCGTGTAAGAACCCAAACCCCAGCTGCCCATTGAGGGACCATGGCGACATGGAAGTATAAAGAGCTTCATGAAAAACATGGACGCCGGCAAGGAAGAAACAGGTAAACAATAACAACAACAACAACATTATGTGTATACTATACATAAGTGATATATGTAAAATAAAGCCTTATCAGCTCTAATTTTGCCTAACGTCTCTCGGGTCTTATTCTAGGATGTGAGATGGACTTTCAGCCGGATGGCATAGCAAAGCTGGCTCCGATCGTGGCGTTGTATGCTGGGAAGCCTGACGTGCTGGAGAAGGTAGAGGAGGCTGTCCGAGTCACACAGAACAATGACGCGTGTGTGGCTGAGACACTGGCAGCAGCAAGGTCAGTTTCCTGTATAAAGGAAACATACTGTACTGTATATGTACAGGTATCATGACATGGTGATCACAAGTGCTCTGAGTTCAGGTGGGCTGTCGCGCTTCAGTAAATAAAGGAAAGGAGGGGTGCTCAACAATGACAGAAATCATGTGAAGGACTTACCAAGAAAAACTTCCAAACGGACTAGGTAGAAAGGAGGTGGAGCACTCCACACAAAGGCAAATACATTTTATTTTAGCTCACTTTAATCCATTGTACAGGATGCGAACAGATGACTGACGTTTTGACATTGCAAAACACAACATTACAGACCCAATAACTCTGGTTATACACAGAGCAAAATACAACATTACAGACCCAATAACTCTGGTTATACACAGAGCAAAACACAACATTACAGACCCAATAACTCTGGTTATACACAGAGCAAAACACAACATTACAGACCCAATAACTCTGGTTATACACAGAGCAAAACACAACATTACAGACCCAATAACTCTGGTTATACACAGAGCAAAACACAACATTACAGACCCAATAACTCTGGTTATACACAGAGCAAAACACAACATTACAGACCTAATAACTCTGGTTATACACAGAGCAAAACACAACATTACAGACCCAATAACTCTGGTTATACACAGAGCAAAACACAACATTACAGACCCAATAACTCTGGTTATACACAGAGCAAAACACAACATTACAGACCCAATAACTCTGGTTATACACAGAGCAAAACACAACATTACAGACCCAATAACTCTGGTTATACACAGAGCAAAACACAACATTACAGACCCAATAACTCTGGTTATACACAGAGCAAAACAACATTACAGACCCAATAACTCTGGTTATTCATTTAAAACTCAAATGGCTTTTTCCTTCTTTCTGTTCCAGGATCCTAGAGCATTTCATCCTGAATGGTCCTGATGAGAAGGTCCTGGATTCTGTGCTTGATCAGCTCACTGACCCGAACAGGAAACAGCCACAGGACCTGGACAAAGCTGTGGTTGGTATGTGACTCACTGACTGGGAGGCCCACCCTGGCCTGTGTCCCAATAATCTGTCCTTTCTCTTAAAGTGTGCAGTCGTCCACTACTAACTATTCATGCATCCCTGTATGAATAGTTACCAAGAAAACAAGTAATTCTATTAGAATAAATATGTAATCTAACACATTTCTAATCAATTCTACTATGTTTCAGGCCACATTTACCAGGTGAGGGAGAATCTGTCCAAGGCTCACCAGGATCTGATCCCCAGTGTCTTTCCCAACAGCTGTGGTAAAGCTATGTCGTTTAACACTCATTCACTTTTTAATTGAACCTGTTTGATGTTACTTTTTTTGTGGGAATATGAAATATAAACAGAATTCAACTATGGTTGTCTAACCTTGTCTTGGTCTCAGTCTGTCAGTTGTGTTTAAGTGGTTTAAGTGATCGGGTTGGGTATTGTGGCTGATATTTTCTATTCTACTGTATGGTCTCAATCTCTTAGGTTTGCCTGGTTCGTTCCAAGCGGCGCTGCATGGGGTCCTGACGGCTAAGGAGTTTGATCAAGCTATCAGGGACACCATGGTCTGCGGAGGATGCACTTGCAGCAGGAGCTCATTCATCGGTGCCTGTCTAGGGGCTCAGGTACTATGGACACTTAACACTTACACTAGTCTTTTCTTATTTACCACTGACTTTGCTAATAGTTACTTATCGAAGAAAATGCTTAGTTACCCTTTTAAGATGAATGTAAGTTGCTCTGGGCAAGAGCATCTGCTAAATGACTACAATGTAAACATGTATCAGGGCTCTGGTATGGAACACTATATAACTAGGACCTAACTAACTGTGGATCTCTTCTGGATGTTCTGGTGACTTACTGAAATGACTCGGGTAACTATGGACACTGTCAAACAGTGCTTTACCTGGTCAGGTAACAATGGACACTAATAAACAGGGCTTTAGCTGGTCAGGTAACTATGGACACTAATAAACAGGGCTTTACCTGGTCAGGTAACTATGGACACTATTAAACAGGGCTTTAGCTGGTCAGGTAACTATGGACACTATCAAACAGGGCTTTACCTGGTCAGGTAACTATGGACACTATTAAACAGGGCTTTAGCTGGTCAGGTAACTATGGACACTATCAAACAGGGCTTTACCTGGTCAGGTAACTATGGACACTAATAAACAGGGCTTTACCTGGTCAGGTAACTATGGACACTATTAAACAGGGCTGTACCTGGTCAGGTAACTATGGACACTATTAAACAGGGCTGTACCTGGTCAACTCGGGGACATACCTGTAATGGATCTCTTCTGTATAATCTGATGTCCTAGGGTCAGGAGTTTCCTGGCCATGTTTATGACTTGGCTGGGAAAGACTAGGGCCCAGAGGGTGTTGCTGTTCAAGTCACATATGGTCATGAAAAACTCGGGACTCCATATTAAATACAAATTTCATTATGGTTAGATGTTTTTTTTTGAGGAACTCAAAAAATAATATTACTAACGTTTTTAGTAAATGTTTTTATCCGTACAGATTGGGCTTCAAGGCATCCCTAACTCATGGAAGACCAAGACACTACGGTACAACTCTCTCCTGGAACACGGCAAAAAAGTGACTGAACGTTATCACCAAATGTAATCCAACTACTTCTGACCGTTTATATTCACATTCTAGATGACCACGTATGTAATGTAACCTTATTATCACCCGTCCCCTCTATCTTCACTGACTGGCGCACTTTGACAGAATGTTAAATGAAGGTCCCAGACTAAACTAGTGGGTTGGAACTGGATGCTCGTGATTCTGTTGACTCGCATGTTGTATGAAGATGTTTCTACTTGTTCTTTTCAATGAAGGCATTTCTATAATAAAGCCATCCTTATAAACACTTACTCTGTGACTTGATGTTTGTAAAGCCCACCATGGCTAGGAGAGATGCTCGTGGAGTAATGTGAAGATGACTCAGATGCCTAAAGAAAGATCTGGTAAAAATGGGTTTAACGTGAGGTGAAATGTAGGTTAAAATGCTCCCTCCATTAGATATGCACTGGCCTAAAGCCCAGTCTGTTTAGTCAGTCTATGACCACGACTCCTTACCACAGGATTACACTGTAGTCTGTCTGAGATGAAACCATGTTCTTTTTCCTAATGTTTAGAGAACATTCCCAGAACATTCCTACATTTCTTAAACAAGAACATTTTTGGCCAGAACCACCCTTGCTGGACACTGTCCATTCCAATCTCTGAACTCATACACACAAGTTGAACCTGCGAGCACGCGTGGTGGCACACTCACAGCCAAAGGTTAAATAAAGGTTAAATAAAAAAAATATTAAAAAGAAAAACACCATTGCAATGATATGAGTTACCCAATGAACTGCAGAAAAGAGTATGGCATGTTATGTCATTTAATGTATTTTATTCAACATGGGATTTTTTCCCCCTCCCGCCTAAGACCCTCTCTCACCACATCTGACGCAGAAAAGCTTTTTTCATTCATTCATTTTCAAATCGATTATGGAAATGCAGTATTTTGGGGGGGTCAAATTACAGCCCATCTAAAACAGTGTTCAACAATTCTCCTTGTCTACGAATCCCTAAATGGAATTGAACCAGCCTATCTTGTCAGATCTACTCTTCCCCCTATGAACCTCCATCCACGCTATGTTCAACTCAGGACAAACTGCTCCATGGCCCCAGGGACCTGGCTCCTCCCACGCACCACACCGTTGGAACTCCCTTCCTGACAAACTCAGGGCTGTTCAGACGGTTGGGGCTTTTAAAGCAGGCCTTAAGACTCAGACGGTTGGGGCTTTTAAAGCAGGCCTTAAGACTCAGACGGTTGGGGTTTTTAAAGCAGGCCTTAAGACTCAGACGGTTGGGGTTTTTAAAGCAGGCCTTAAGACTCAGACGGTTGGGGCTTTTAAAGCAGGCCTTAAGACTCAGACGGTTGGGGTTTTTAAAGCAGGCCTTAAGACTCAGACGGTTGGGGCTTTTAAAGCAGGCCTTAAGACTCAGGTGGTTGGGTTTTTTAAAGCAGGCCTTAAGACTCAGACGGTTGGGGCTTTTAAAGCAGGCCTTAAGACTCAGACGGTTGGGGCTTTTAAAGCAGGCCTTAAGACTCAGACGGTTGGGGCTTTTAAAGCAGGCCTTAAGACTCAGGTGGTTGGGGTTTTTAAAGCAGGCCTTAAGACTCAGACGGTTGGGGCTTTTAAAGCAGGCCTTAAGACTCAGACGGTTGGGGCTTTTAAAGCAGGCCTTAAGACTCAGACGGTTGGGGCTTTTAAAGCAGGCCTTAAGACTCAGACGGTTGGGGCTTTTAAAGCAGGCCTTAAGACTCAGGTGGTTGGGGTTTTTAAAGCAGGCCTTAAGACTCAGACGGTTGGGGCTTTTAAAGCAGGCCTTAAGACTCAGACGGTTGGGGCTTTTAAAGCAGGCCTTAAGACTCAGACGGTTGGGGCTTTTAAAGCAGGCCTTAAGACTCAGACGGTTGGGGCTTTTAAAGCAGGCCTTAAGACTCAGACGGTTGGGGCTTTTAAAGCAGGCCTTAAGACTCAGGTGGTTGGGGTTTTTAAAGCAGGCCTTAAGACTCAGACGGTTGGGGCTTTTAAAGCAGGCCTTAAGACTCACGGTTGGGGCTTTTAAAGCAGGCCTTAAGACTCAGGTGGTTGGGGTTTTTAAAGAAAAAATGAAATTGGCATGGTCCACAACCAAAAACACATATGTAAGTTCAGCATTCTTAATGAACTAGAAAATGAACAGTTATTTCTGGTTGTTTGTCAAAGTGAGTTGGCTGACTCATTGATCCTCTGCTCTGTAGTATACCCCTCTGGTATCTACAGTGGGATGCATAGTATTCAAATGTTTATTATGTATTATGTCCTTTATATGTCACAACACATCTTAACAATATGTGTTAACATACACTATATATACAAAAGTATGTGGACACCCCTTTCAAATGAGTGGATTCAGCTATTTCAGCCACACCCGTTGCTGACAGGTGTATAAAATCGAGCACACTGCCATGCAATCTCCATAGACAAACATTGGAAGTAGAATGGCCTGTACTGAAGAGCTAAGTGACTTTCAACGTGGCACCGTCATAGGATGCCACCTTTCCAACGAGTCAGTTTGTCAAATTTCTTCCCTGCTGGAGCTGCACCGGTCGACTGTAAGAGGTGTTATTGTGACGTGGAAATATCTAGGAGCAACAACGGCTCAACCTCAGTGGTAGGCCACACAAGCTCACAGAATAGGACCGCAGAGAGCTGAAGCGCATAAAAATTGTATGTCCTCGATTGCAACAACCATTACCGAGTTCCAAACTGCCTCTGGAAGCAACGTCAGCACAAGAACTGTTCGTCAGGAGCTTCATGAAATGGGTTTCCATGGCTGAGCAGACGCATAAAAGCCTAAGATCACAACGTGCAATGCCAAGCATCAGCGGGAGTGGTGTAAAGCTTGCTGCCATTGGACTCTGGAGCAGTGGAAACGTGTTCTCTGGAGTGTTGGATTCCGCTTCACCATCTGGCAGTCTGACGGACGAATCTGGGTTTGGTGGATGCCAGGAGAACGCTACCTGCCCGAATGCATAGTGCCAACTGTAAAGTTTGGTGGAGGAGGAATAATGGTCTGGGGTTGTTTTTCATGATTCGGGCTAGACCCCTTAGTTCCAGTGAAGGGAAATCTTAACACTACAGCATACAATGAAATTCTAGGTGATTCTGTGCTTCCAATTTTTTGGTAACAGTTTGGGGAAGACCCTTTCCTGTTTCAGCATGACAATGCCCCTGTGCACAAAGCGAGGTCCATAAAGAAATGGTTTGTCGAGATTGGTGTGGAAGAACTTGACTGGCCTGCACAGAGCCCTGACCTCAACCCCATAGAACACCTTTGGGATAAATTGGAACGCCGACTGTGAGCCAGGCCTAATCGCCCAACATCAATGCCTGACCTCACTAATGCTCTTGTGGCTGAATGGAAGCAAGTCCCTGCAGTAATGTTCCAACATCTAGTGGAAAGCCTTCCCAGAAGAGTGGAGGCTGTTATAGCAGCAAAGGGGGGACCAACTCCATATTAATGCCGATGATTTTGGAATGAGTTGTTCGACAAGCAGGTGTCCACATACTTTTGTATATGTTATGGGAGTATTATTTCAGTGATACTTGTGGTCATGGTAATGAAACAATCGAACAAAGAACACAAAACACCAAAAAAAACATAATTCAATCTTATTCATAATTTTTTTTTCTCTCTCTCATCACTTCTCAATTCAGCCATTTTACTGTTTTAAATCGTTCCCCTTTTGTTGCACGCTGGGAAGCACTTCATGACATCATCTGTGGAGGGCAACCAATAGAAGATAAAGCACACATAGTACCTACTTAAACAAAATGAAGGAAGTTTCCTTTAAAATTATTCATACATATTATCCTGCCAATCACTAAATGAAGAAGTTTAAGAAAAATATTAACTTAAATTGTACCTTTTGTAATGACCACCCAGAAACTGTGTTGCATCATTTTTTGGCATTGTATTCATGTAAGGAATCTGTGGCAAGACATCAGTAGATTTATAATTGAACACATTTATGAAGATTTTACACTATTGTGGGGAGATGTACTGCTTGGATTCTTTACCTACGATAGAAATAAGTTGCATTTTTAAATTTAATTAATTTAATTATTCTTTTTCATTATTCTTCCCTAGAATTTCTAAGCAAACAGCTGGAGGCAGGGCTTTCTCCTATAGAGCTCCATTATTATGGAATGGTCTGCCTACCCATGTGATAGATGCAGACTCGGTCTCAACCTTTAAGTCTTTATTGAAGACTCATCTCTTCAGTAGGTCCTATGATTGAGTGTAGTCTGGCCCAGGGGTGTGAAGGTGAACGGAAAAGCACTGGAGCAACGAACCACCCTTGCTGTCTCTGTGTGGCCGGTTCCCCTCTCTCCACTGGGATTCTCTGCCTCTAACCCTATTACAGGGGCTGAGTCACTGGCTTACTGGTGCTCTTCCATGCCGTCCCTAGGAGGGGTGCGTCACTTGAGTGGGTTGAGTCACTGATGTGATCTTCCTGTCCGGGTTGCCCCCCCCTTGGGTTGTGCCGTGGCGGAGATCTTTGTGGGCTATACTCGGCCTTGTCTCAGGATGGTAAGTTGGTGGTTGAAGATATCCCTCTAGTGGTGTTGGGGCTGTGCTTTGGCAAAGTGGGTGGGGTTATATCCTGCCTGTTTGGTCCTGTCTGGGGTATATCCTGTCCTGTTTGGTCCTGTTGGTCCTGTCCTATCATTGGATGGGGCCACAGTGTCTCCTGACCCCTCCTGTCTCAGCCTCCATTATTTATGCTGCAGTAGTTTATGTGTCGGGGGGCTAGGGTCAGTCTGTTATATCTGGAGTATTTCTCCTGTCTTATCCGGTGTCCTGTGTGAATTTAAGTATGCTCTCTAATTCTCTCTCTTTCTTTCTTTCTTTTCTCTCTCTCGGAGGACCTGAGCCCTAGGAACATGCCTCAGGACTACCTGGCCTGATGACTCCTTGCTGTCCCCAGTCCACCTGGCCGTGCTGCTGCTCCAGTTTCAACTGTTCTGCCTGCGGCTATGGAACCCTGACCTGTTCACCAGACGTGCTACCTGTCCCAGACCTGCTGTTTTCAAATTGACCAACAAAACACCACGTTTTCTTACCTTACGACAAGAAAGGTAAGTATATATGTTTTACTCTTCTAACAAAAAAGCTGTTAGAATTATAAGTGTCTGTATGTCCCTTAAGGTCCTTGTGTAATGTGATATTTTACCCCCTAGCCCGCCCCGAGCCCCACCCTCAGCCCCACCCTTAGCCCGCCCCCAGCCCCACCCCTAGCCCCACCCCTAGCCTAATTGTCCTTTGTATATTATTTATATATACTTGTGTTCCCACATGCACTTCCTGTATTGATTTGTTGTTAATAAAAATAATAAAGCACACAGAACAGTTAGGGGTCATAAATACCATCTTTATGAACAAATCTTTTATATGAGAAGTTTATCTGATTCAGTTTAATAAGACGTCCTTGACCATTAATGCCATATGTGCAATGATTGATTTGTAAATTCAGTTAAGGGATAGTTACGGGGGTAATGAACTTGACGACATCGCGACGACTTGCAGTGGGTACAGAACAACAACAACAAAAAATCACTGGGCAAAAAAAGGGTCAATATCAGGTGATATCTTTATCTATATATTTCCGGACATCTGCCATTTTATTAGATACAAGGAGTAGACATAGTCCAGATACGCATGTCCTTAATTTCATATATGGAGCTAGGATATTCTCCGTTTTGGGACAGTTTCTAGAGTACATGCGAACCTCAGAAATCTCCCTGCTACCATATGAACCCAGGGAGATTTCTGGGGTGAGATACAGTATGTTCAAAACACACACCTGAAGCGTGTGCACCGTTTACATTTTTGTAGAATAATCTAATTCCGGAAAAGGTATGTCAACATATTGACATCTAAACCTTTATACTTATATACAGAAATGTATCATATCTGCAGTAATTACCTAATAATTTATGTATCCATGTAAAAACTAAAAATTATTTAAATATGTAATATTCATCCTCGTATGTCTGATCGAAAATGGGCTAAATTTGTCCAGCGCCCAAATTATTTGACCTGTTCAAGGCTGAAAATCATCGTGCTTCTTCAGATGAAGGTGACATATCCGAGTATACATTCACACCATATTCAGTAGTAGGCTACAATGCACGGAAAGGCAAACATTGCCATATTTAATCCAAGTTGCTATTTACAAAGCACAACTCTGCTATTTTTGTTAAAAAAAAAAGACATCATAGTAAACCCAGAGCTACAATCACTACACATGGTTTTTCTAAAAAATGCAAACACTGGCCAATCTTTGCTAAAAATGTATTTTATTTATTTAATAAGAAAATAAAAGTTGCACAGCCTCCATACCCCTCCGGCTCTCTTTGTTATGGACGATGTTTGCGATGGGCAGATTAGGTCTTCAGCAGCATTCCCTCGCAGTCCAGACCCAACGTGGTGGTAGTGTTGGTCTGTGATCCACTCCAAACTGTCAATGCATAAATCATGAATCAAAATTGTGTCTATTGCAAAAAAATATTGTCCTTTCACATAACCATACCACAAGGTAGCTACACTACCTGCTTCATTCATGATGAGAAAACGAACTGGAATAAGCCAGCTAGCTAACTTTGTTAGCCAAGTTGCTAGTTAGCAAGCTAGCTTATATTAACCAGTAATACGAAATACGCTTAAACTTTTTAAAATTGTTAACTTAGCTGTCACCTTAAGGCTTGATAGCGGGCGGGTAAAACAAAATTACCCTGAAGGGAAGGCAACTTCGTTATTTATTAGATAGCTTCTTGATTCTAGTTACTAAAATAAAATAAAAACATCTCAAATTAGCTACTTTCTTTAGCGTTAACTTCTTTGAGGTATTTTCAGAACAGATTCTAATTTCTTTGTTTCTCCAGTTTTCAGTTCGACCACACCATTTTACCCCCTCAGTTGGAACTAGGCTAGTCTATGAGTTACAGTGATTTTAGCTTATGGTATGTGGCTTTATAACTGAAGTCTGAAAGAATGATATTAATTTAATATTTGTCACATTATTGAACATGTCCTCAAAAGTCAAATAAGCATCATAAATGTTCCTTATCTAGCATATCAAAAAGCATACCTAGATCCTGATATGGACCTTAGTCAATAGCATAGATATTGTAGAAAATATACTGTGTAGGATCTACTGTCAGTATTTGTCATCATATAGAGAAAATAAGGTGTCCATAGACCTATCTCAGGATATCTAATGAGTCAATATCCGACCATATCATGTATGATATCCGTAGGGAATCCAAAAATGATTTCTGCATGAAAGGAAAAATATGGATTTCATATTTGTCAAATTATTGAGCATGTGCTAAAAACTCAGAAATGCATCAGAAATTGTCCTTATTTTAAGCATTGTGTCTATTGCAAGAAAATATTGTCCTTTCACATAACCATACCACAAGGTAGCTACTCTACCTGCTTCATTCATGACAAGAAAACTAACTGGAATAAGCCAGCTAGCTAACTTAGTTAGCCAGGTTGCTAGTTAGCTAGCTAATTTAGTTAGCCAGGTTGCTAGTTAGCTAGCTAACTTAGTTAGCCAAGTTGCTAGTTAGCTAGCTAATTTAGTTAGCTAATTTTAAGCATTTTGAAAAGCATAAAACATCGAGATATGGACCTCAGCCAAGAGAATCAAACCTGGAATCAACACAGCTCCATATATTTTTCAATCTTTACTAATGACATTGAGTAAAGCCAGTGTGTCTATATGTATGCGGATGACTCAACACTATACACGTCAGCTACTACAGCGAGTGAAATCACTGTAACACTTTAACAAAGAGCTGCAGTTAGTTTCAGAGAGGGTGGCAAGGAATATGTTAGTCCTAAATATTTCAGTAACTGAAAGCATTTTATTTGGGGACAAATCATTCACTAATCCCTAAACCTCAACTAAATAATGTAATAAATGATCTGGAAATTGATCAAGTTGAGATGACTAAAATTCTTGGAGTAACCCTGGATTGTAAAACTGTCATTGGTTAAAATATGTTGATACAACAGTAGTTAAAATGGGGAGAAGTCTGTCCATAATAAAGCGCTGCTCTACCTTCTTAACAACACTATCAACAAGGCAGGTCCTACAGGCCCTGTAGTTTTGTTTCACCTGGACTACTGTTCAGTCGTGTGGTCAGGTGCCACAAAGAGGGACCTCGGAAAATTGAATTTGGCTCAGAACAGGACAGCACAGCTGGTCCTTAGATGTACACAGAGAGCAAACGTTAATAACATGCATGTCAATCTCTCATGGCACAATATGGAGGAGAGATTGACTTCATTACTTGTTTTTGTAAGAAGTGTTGACATTCTGAATGTACCAAGCTGTCTGTTTAAATGACTAGCACACAGCTAGAACATCCATGCATACCCCACAAGACATGCCACCAAAGGTCTCTTCACAATCCCCAATTCCAGAACAGACTATGGGAGGCGCACAGTCCTACATAGAGCCATGACTACATGGAACTCTATTCCACATCAGGTAACTAATGCAAGCAGTAGAATCAGATTTAAAAAACAGATACAAAATACACCATATGGAACAGTGGGGACTGTGAAGAGACAGGCACAGACACACATACACATGATAAGACATGCACCCTACACACATGTTCACGTGGATTTTGTATTGTAGATATGTGATGGTAGAGTAGTGGCCTGAGGGAACACACCGAATGTGTTGTGAAAAGTGTTTTGTGTTGTGAAAAGAATGCCAAGAGTGTGCAAAGCTGTCATCAAGGCAAAGGGTGGCTATTTATTTTAAAGAATCTCAATTATAAAATATATTTTGATTTGTTTAACACTTTTTTGGTTACTACATGATTCCATATGTGTTATTTATTAGTTTCGACGTCTTCATTATTACTCTACAATGTAGAAAATAGTACAAAATAAAGAAAAACCCTTGTATTAGTAGGTGTTCTAAAACTTTTGACCGGTAGTGTATATCTAAAAGACAGTGTGGATATGGTGCATATCCACAAAACTCCAAAGATGCATTGGAAATGGTGTGTACAGCCTACACACTGGTCTAGAATATCAAACAATTGTCATGTAAAGATATCCCCTGATGTGGATCCTTTTCACCCAGCGTGTAGGCTATACAATTTGTTTTATTTTTATACCACCATCCAAAAGGGCACTGGGGAGTTTTTTATTTATTTTTATGATAAACGAAACGGAATAGAGCTGAGCACAGGCAAAATCCTAGAGGAAAACCTGGTTCAGACTGCTTTCCAACAGACACTAGGAGACAAATTCACCTTTCAGCAAGACAAGGCCAAATATACACTATACACCTAACTATATACTTACCAAGGTGACAAGGGGTATGAATACAAATTGAAGGCGCTGTATATTTCTCTAATATGCCTGGGAATACTTTGGAACATATTTCCAAAATTAAAATCACATGGAGCTCATTTGCTGGTGTTTGTACAGTCTTTTATGCCCAACAAATTATTTACTATTAATTTTTCAATCCTTTGTTGGGGAACCCTGCCATAGTCTGTTCACAAGATAGTATTGTGTGCCTAATCTGTAACAAAATGAGCCAGGTTTTCATCCAATTGGCAATACATTTTCATGCTAATATTAAAAAAATATTCATAAAAACAACATGCGCATTTTCCCACCAGAGATGTTCCCATCAAATTGAGTTGTTGCGGGAAAAAATATGTGCGTGATGAGGTAGTGCACATAAAAATACCCTTTGCGGTTAAAACATGGGTTTCCCTTGCATTTTCAACCCTACTGGTAATTTTCTCACAGAAAATGTTGCATTATATAGCGTGTGCCCACTCTGTTGTAGATACCTGCGCTCTAGCCAACGGCTCGCAGATACAGTGCGGGTATAGCGTACATCCGTGGTTCCCCAACCTTTTTCGGTTACTGTACCACCAGTACCCCTGAAGTGCCTCTGTACATTTTACTGTTAGGTCTATGGTCTCATGAGTCTTCCGAAGTACCCCCTGCCCCTGGTTGGGAACCACTGGCCTACACGATGAGACTATTATGGACAAAAGAGCGAGATTCTTTTCATTTGTCAAACGGCAGCCAAGCATCGGAAAGGAGCATCAAGCTCATCACTTTGCACTTTTACCACCCTGTGAATTTGATCATTATTTATTTAATCTGTAGCCTAATAAACTGCACGCTTTCCCGACGAGTCATAGTGGGAGGATCGCACCATATGTCATCGCGTGATTCCAACATTTCTCGCATAATTAATTTTACGGACACAAAAAGATCACACAATGTCTATCATATTTAGCTTTGTCTACATTTGAAAAAAATATGTTTCCATCCTGCCTTACATGACATTTTCTTATCCGACATGTACTTTACTCGCATAAAAAGGTTGGATGAAATCTGGCCATGGAAATGCAAAAATCCGGTCTGTTGTTTCCTGAGAACTTTGTTCTGAGAATTCCCACATTCTCCCAAGTGTTCCCTTTCAATTGCTATCATGGTTATGCATATGTGTAGCGGGTTATTTCCGGTAGAACTCAAAATAAAGGATATTCAGGTGATACATTTTCTTATTTAGCTGGACTGAGTATATTCATTCCTTTGCAGTTAGGTAATACTGTATGTTATGCAGTAGTTTGAATTACAATAATGGAGTCAGGACACAAGATGGCGCTCTTACTATTGTGTTGGACTAGCGATCAAGGCAAGTGAGTTCTGTACTGTCACTTGATGTAGTTGAGTCATTCTCATGTGCTTACTTATACCACTGCGTTTCAGGTAAAGATTCCTTTATTTGTCCAAACCGAGAGTGTTGAGAATGTATAAGGTGTTCAGGAACATGGTGTGTTACATTCTTTAAGATGTTTATCGGTAACAAATTAATAAATTTGACCAGAATGCAATGAAGCTAATAAGGTCTGGAGCTAAGATAGATAGATATCGGATGGACCGCTAGCTAGTTTTAAAGGGGTGCCACCAGTGAATCTCAGGTATGCGTGTCCATATTCAAATAAATATTTTGTAATACATATTGCAGTCAATGTATCAGACTGTATAATTGTATAAAAGGGAGAATATGTCATCTCATGGTTTAAATGTAAAAATGGATTAAATGAATTTAATAACAAATTATTCCTACTAATCTACACAACCTCCTCCACATTTTCAAAGTGAACAAAACATTTCCAAATGAAGACAAAATAAGAACTGAAGACGTATTGATTGCGTATGTCTTCACAACCCAGGGATAAGACTTGGTGGAATCACTCGGGGCCGTCCTCCTGGCCCGGTACTGTCACGTCCATTCTCTCTCCGGTCCTGGCAACCCATCTTTACACACACCTGGCAACCATCAATATGCACACCTGCAGCTCATCATCAGTCACACCTGGACTTCCTTACTTCCTTGATTTACCTACCCTTTATAAAGCACTCTTTTGTTATCAGTGATCAGGTAGTATTGTTTGTTTCCATGTCTGACTCTGAGCTTGATTTGTGGTGGTCTATGGTTGTTATTATGTGCACTATGTTACAATCTTAAGTAATGCCATACATTCCATTGTTATTAAGAGCTGTCGTTTTATGTTGAGGAACTACGGTTTTGATTAGAACAGTGGAGAAAAATTAATTCTGATAATCATACACTGCTATTTATTGTTGATGAGAAGATGTCACTAATGTGCATTGTGAACTGATAATAAAGCCCTGAGTAATGAGCTGTTTTTTGGCATGATTTGGTGAAAGATGTGAAGCTTTCAAAAAGCCTTGTTTTCATTCACCCAAAAAATTACTACATTCACAATTCCTGGTTTCATACTTAATTTAGTTAAAACCATCATCACCGATCCAGTCCTCCTAAGCAGTGGCGGTTCTAGCTTGTATGGCTCCCTGGGTGAACCCCCCCCCCTTCAGCCCCCAACATACAAAAAAAAGCACCATTCTGCACTAACTGTCATTTTTATTCAGACATGTATAAATGTCCATATAAATATATACAAAATCAGACTCATAAATATCAAAAAGTAGTAACATAGACAAATAGAATTAACTTTGTGTTGATTTGGCGCTCGAGCATCAATACATTACCCATCCCCCAAAACTGTCAACCAAGTGTCAAGACTACATTACCCATCCCCCAACACTGTCAACCAAAAGGCAAGACTAAACCAATTCACCTTGGTGGTGTGCAGACAGATTTTATATTATTCTTAACAATTTCGCACACAAAAAAGAAAAAAATGCAACAATATGTCTGTGAAACTATATATTCACAGTTTTATGAATGAATTGTGGTTTATTTGGTAGCATTTCGTAGTGTGACTGATTTTTACTAATTGCATTAGTACTGTACAAAGTTAGAGGTGCACTATTTGATAGATTCCCCTGCTCCCCCTACCTCGGGCTTCCAGTGGGGAGACCTGAGGTCAACCTACCCCCGCCCCCCTCACAGACTAGAATCAGGGCGCCCACTTCGACGATGTTAATTGACCCACAGTACCACATGGTGACATGACATCATTGACGTGACGTGCAAATGAGCGATAGAAAACCCATTGCGCAAATGTCACTATTCCCCCCCAACATTGTGCTGGACTCCCGTACCGCCCCCGGCAAGATGCCGCTCTGGGTGGCTGCCCATGTCGCCTATACCTAAATCCACCACTGCTCCTCTGGCACGCTGACCAGCACTTAGTAAGGAGATGGACCCCCTGAATTACACAACAAGGGGCCACGCCCTAATTAACTATGAGCCACTCCTGGGACTGGTAGACCAACAAGGGGCCACGCCCTAATTAACTATGAGCCACTCCTGGGACTGGTAGACCAACAAGGGGCCACGCCCTAATGAACTATGAGCCACTCCTGGGACTGGTAGACCAACAAGGGGCCACGCCCTAATTAACTATGAGCCACTCCTGGGACTGGTAGACCAACAAGGGGCCACGCCCTAATTAACTATGAGCCACTCCTGGGACTGGTAGACCAACAAGGGGCCAAGCCCTAATTAACTATGAGCCACTCCTGGGACTGGTAGACCAACAAGGGGCCAAGCCCTAATTAACTATGAGCCACTCCTGGGACTGGTAGACCAACAAGGGGCCAAGCCCTAATTAACTATGAGCCACTCCTGGGACTGGTAGACCAACAAGGGGCCAAGCCCTAATTAACTATGAGCCACTCCTGGGACTGGTAGACCAACAAGGGGCCACGCCCTAATTAACTATGAGCCACTCCTGGGACTGGTAGACCAACAAGGGGCCACGCCCTAATTAACTATGAGCCACTCCTGGGACTGGTAGACCAACAAGGGGCCACGCCCTAATTAACTATGAGCCACTCCTGGGACTGGTAGACCAACAAGGGGCCAAGCCCTAATTAACTATGAGCCACTCCTGGGACTGGTAGACCAACAAGGGGCCACGCCCTAATTAACTATGAGCCACTCCTGGGACTGGTAGACCAACAAGGGGCCAAGCCCTAATGAACTATGAGCCACTCCTGGGACTGGTAGACCAACAAGGGGCCAAGCCCTAATGAACTATGAGCCACTCCTGGGACTGGTAGACCAACAAGGGGCCGTTCACAATGCATCAACCGGTTCTACCCCGTTCCATATTACCACAGCATCAGTTAAACTGGACAACCTTCCATTCAATGTCTTATTTTTATTTTTAATATATATATTTCTTAACAATACAATTCACAAACGGCAAAATACATCCACAACATCATCCACAATTTTTCCTGTCACATGGCTTCAAACTGCATCATTTTGTTTCTCCTTCCGTCGCCACATCTCCAGCACCCCCATCCCATCTCTACCGCCCCCATCCCATCTCCAGCACCCCCATCCCATCTCCAGCACCCCCATCCCCATCTCCAGCGCCCCCATCCACATCTCCAGCGCCCCCATCCACATCTCCAGCGCCCCCATCCCATCTCTACCGCCCCCATCCCATCTCCAGGGCCCCATCTCCAGCGCCCCCATCCACATCTCCAGCGCCCCCATCCCATCTCCAGGGCCCCATCTCCAGCGCCCCCATCCACATCTCCAGCGCCCCATCTCTACCGCCCCCATCCCATCTCCAGGGCCCCATCTCCAGCGCCCCCATCCCATCTCCAGCGCCCCCATCCACATCTCCAGCGCCCCATCTCCAGCGCCCCCATCCCATCTCCAGGGCCCCATCTCCAGCGCCCCCATCCCATCTCCAGGGCCCCATCTCCAGCGCCCCCATCCACATCTCCAGCGCCCCCATCCCATCTCTACCGCCCCCATCCCATCTCCAGGGCCCCATCTCCAGCGCCCCCATCCCATCTCCAGCGCCCCCCATCCCATCTCCAGGGCCCCCATCCCATCTCCAGTGCCCCCATCCCATCTCCAGGGCCCCCATCCCATCTCCAGTGCCCCCATCTCCAGGGCCCCCATCCCATCTCCAGTGCCCCCATCCCATCTCCAGCGTCCCCATCCCATCTCCAGCGCCCCCCCATCCACATCACCAGCGCCCCCATCCCATCTCCAGTGCCCCCATCCCATCTCTACCGCCCCCATCCCATCTCCAGGGCCCCATCTCCAGCGCCCCCATCCACATCTCCAGCGCCCCCATCCCATCTCCAGTGCCCCCATCTCCAGCGCCCCCATCCACATCTCCAGCGCCCCCATCCCATTTCCAGTGCCCCCATCTCCAGCGCCCCCATCCACATCTCCAGCGCCCCCATCCCATCTCCAGTGCCCCCATCTCCAGGGCCCCCATCCCATCTCCAGTGCCCCCATCCCATCTCCAGCGCCCCCATCCCATCTCCAGCGCCCCCATCCCATCTCCAGTGCCCCCATCTCCAGGGCCCCCATCCCATCTCCAGTGCCCCCATCCCATCTCCAGCGCCCCCATCCCATCTCCAGCGCCCCCATCCCATCTCTACCGCCCCCATCCCATCTCCAGGGCCCCCATCCCATCTCCAGTGCCCCCATCTCCAGGGCCCCCATCCCATCTCCAGCGCCCCCATCCCATCTCCAGCGCCCCCATCCCATCTCCAGCGCCCCCATCCCATCTCCAGCGTCCCCATCCCATCTCTACCGCCCCCATCCCATCTCCAGGGCCCCATCTCCAGCGCCCCCATCCCATCTCCAGCGCCCTCATCCCATCTCCAGTGCCCCATCTCATCTCCAGCGCCCCATCCCATCTCCAGCACCCCCATCCCATCTCCAGCGCCCCCATCCCATCTCCAGCACCCCCATCCCATCTCCAGCGCCCCATCACCCACGCACTTTCAACATTTAGATAATAAAGCGTTTGACCTTTCCATTGTGTTAGTGATGGAGGATTGGTTGATTTCCAGTTTTTAAATATATGTTTCTTCAAGATGATTGATGAGAAAAGTAACTTCCAACCCATCAGGTTTCTCACTGCACCTCATATGACATGTCTTGAAATATGCAGACAGAACGGATTAAAAGACATTTACATTTAGATACTTCTGACAGCCAACTTTCTAACTCTGCCCATAACTTTTGGACTTCATAGAATTCCCAGAAGGCTTGGGGTCATTGAGTCATTGTTAACACCTTCTATTCAACATTCCCCCCATGATTAAAATCAGTCTTCCAATAGTGTGACTGGATGTGAGGTGTTTCACTTCTTAACAACCAAATCGTTGGTTGGGCCATCTAGTGGATTGGGCTGCTACTTGTCTAGGATCTTCCAAAAGCTTGGCTAGGATGAGACCCCTGCAACCCCAGAGACTTTTGTTCCAACAGCTGCAGCTGAAGGGAGGGTGTGGGATTCCCAGTTTTATTGATGTTCTTAGTTATGGACTTTTCTTGTCCTTGACTGTGTCTTCCTACAATCTGTCTTGTCTTGACATTTGAACATGTAAAAATAAAGCTGTCCAAAAAGAAGCAGGTATTTAACTGATCAGTATAATGGCCATGTCAAGTATAAGTCGGTTTTGTATATGGTCATATCTTCTGGTGCGCGGCTCCAATGACAATAAAGCAATGCCAAATGACTTTAGATATATTGCTGTGGAAGCTGGATGTATTTCTGACACATGGCCATATTGAGTTTGTAAATGATCTGTTGCTTTGGTACACTTCTTGTAACTCTGCCATCGACTGTATGGGATCACATTGGAGATTCAAGAACAGCTCAGCAGATGTGGTTTGATACCGTCTCTCTGACGAAGGGTCATAAAACAATCCTAAACAACTTTAGGCTGCATGTATTTCTGACACTCAGTTTCAGAACATGGCCATTGGCCGCGGAGAAGGTCACAGACCGGGATGACTACTTTGTGTCTGTGTGACATTAATATTACATTTGGCCCTCCATTGACGTCATCCTGCATGCTGAAAAGTGAAAACCTCATAACCTATACCAGCTATCCTCAACAGGCGGACTGCGGTCCGCATCCAGACCCAGAACGGGGTCATTACGGACCACAGGTCCCGACAAAAAAATTATAGCATATAGTTATTCGTTTTTTTTAAGGAACTCAGTCAGGCTTTCAACTTACCCTTGAAATTTGTAAAAGTAGAATGCACAAGCTGCAATTTCTAAGTGTGCAGTTTTCCTCTTGTCACGTCAGTCACTGCCGACCTTAGAGAGATGAATTAAAGAGAACAATTTATGACAGTTGATCAGGGCTCCCGACTGGCGCAGTGGTCTAAGACACTGCATCTCAATGGGGCACCCGAGTCGCGTCAATGCCTGGTTTGTATCCAGGCTGTATCACATCCGTCTGTAATTGCAAGTCCCATCGGGAGGTGCACAATTGGCCCAGTGTTGTCTGTGATAGGCCGTCACTGTAAATAAGAATTTGTTCTTAACTGACTTGAAAAGTAAAATAAAAAATAAAAACAACAGAAAAAAACAAGCCCATGTCAGCTAATGTTTTTCAGCTGACCGGACCTTCTCAAATAGCATTTGAGTACCCCTGACCTATACTGTGTTCCACACAGAGATCCGATACAGACCAGCACATTATTTTGACCTTATTAGTCCATCATGAGGTCCTCACATTGCCTTTATTGGCCACTGTAATAAATTTAGTGCAAAATATGGGTCCTGGAAAATAAGATCTGAGTGAACCGAGCCCAGCTCGGTTGTTTTGTGGAGCCATGCCACAGCTTGTGACATTTAATTTCCAGATTTAGATTTTTACTGGCTGTGACATTTTAATGGATGAAATCATGTAAAAAAAATGCTGACATGAGCCAAGGCGTTGGGGTGTCTCAGACAAACTCCTGTCCGTGGCGATGAAACTACTTTGCAAGCACAGACTAGGGGCTCGATTCAATCCATAAACCACAAGATCTGCGTTGTAGCACGGGTTGACATCTAAAGTACATTTCCTATTGAGCCGACAGATGCAGCGTTTACTGTGAATTCAGTCTCATTGCCTTTAAATGTCAATCGCACTACAATGCAGATCTTCCACGCTACGGATTGAATGGAGCCCTGAGTCACACCCTTAAAATGTATTGGATCAAGACTTCCATTCCGAATCCTCCCGGCTCTGCCAAAATACGTCAGATATGTACAATGTCAGTTTTATTATGCCAGTTTACTAATGCCAGTTATTAATAGTGTATCAGGGCTATGCAACTTCTGTTCTGGACAGCCATCCACATGGTGTTCAAACTTTTATTCCACCCCAGCATTAACACAACGCCTTCAGCTAAGTCAACTGATCCGAATCTTCAATTTGGCCCGTAATACCTTGAAATCAGGTTCAGTACGTTAGTGTTGCTGTGGAAGAAGTACAAATCAGTTCATTCAGGAAGTAAACTGTGCACAAAGATTTTTTTAATGAGAAATAAAAGTTCACTTCCTGAATTGACTTTGAAATTATTTGAAATGACCCCAGCCCTGTTCTCAGTACAGTGCTCAGAACATTGTGAGAAGACCCACGGCTTTAAAGACAGTTGAGGTCTTTGTGGCCAAATTAACAGTTTTCTAGTTGGGTATGTCAGGGGTACATATTCCTCTGACACTGATCTAAGGTCAGTTTTATTATTTAATCCCCTCCATACGTATTTGGACAGTAAAGCTACATATTTATGTTTGGCTTTTAATGAGAAATAAAAGTTCACTTCCTGAATTGACTTTGAAATTATTTGAAATGACCCCAGCCCTGTTCTCAGTACAGTGCTCAGAACATTGTGAGAAGACCCACGGCTTTAAAGACAGTTGAGGTCTTTGTGGCCAAATTAACAGTTTTCTAGTTGGGTATGTCAGGGGTACATATTCCTCTGACACTGATCTAAGGTCAGTTTTATTATTTAATCCCCTCCATACGTATTTGGACAGTAAAGCTACATATTTATGTTTGGCTTCTATACTCCAGCATTTTAGATTTGAAACAGAATGTTTCACATTAGGCGACAGTAGAGAATGTCACACATATCTGTTTTACCGTATAGAAATGAAAGCACTTCATGTTTTGGTTGTGTTTTGGTCCTTATAAACCAATGTATAGGGCTCTTATGAATGATATTATTCATCAGTATTAAATAAGTGGCTTATAAATGTGTGAATAGCTAGCTTGCTAACATTTACAAATGTGGGATTAATGATAAATAAATGATGGATAAACTAATTACTAATCAATTATAAATGCATTATTATTACAGTGTGGTATTTGAAAGTGCTATACTGAACATTGAAATAGTGTTCTAACTCTAAAGCAAACCCCAGGTAGCTAGAATCCTGCTGGACCGTTTTAGACAACTGATATGTGAGACAAATAAGAGTGTCTCCAGCATCTTCAAAATATCATCTTCTAGATTAATAAATACACATTTGATTCAACAGTTTAATGAGTGATTATTGAAAGCCAAATACAAAATGACACAAAAACAATTGTGAAAATATATATAAAGTTGTTGACATGGAATAATTCCACAAAAGTTTCACTAAATATTCTCAGATAAGATTTTATGAAAACGGTTAATGGTATTACGGGCAACATGGACTGACTCCATTACAGTACTTGAGGGGCCGTGGTTGTAATATTGGAATAAATTTGATAAATAAACGAGTGATGTTGTCCTAATTATTAAATTACCTCTCGTTTACGTATATTCTGTGAAATTCCATTGAGAGACAAATATGATATTACAAAGTCATGTAACGGGAGTGTCTGGGATGCTCCCTGGAGTGGGAGGGGCTAGTGAGACACTGACACACAGAGATCTCTCATCCAATCCATTTCCTTCACCAGGGTGGTCCATAATTAACTTTTGCTTGGTTGGCACTTTCAACCAGATATAAGGAGGCTGAGGCCCCAGCATTCATAAGTCAGATACCTTCTTCCTCTGTGGTAAGACTCTCTCTCTACCTCCTTAGATTTCTACATTCACTCAGCATCTGAGGTAGTAGCTAAATGCAATGTTTGAATCGAGTTCTGCATTTCCTTTGTGCACGTCTCTTATAAGATTTTACAATATGCAATCAAGTGGCATTGATTAAAACAATTTTTATTATTATTATTTTTACATTAAAGGTGTTATACTTAAAATCTGTCACTTTAATTCACAGTCAAAAGTGGTGCTCCTGCACTTGTTTGTAAATTGAGGGGGTGTTCTAGAATGTAACTGGGTTTTCAGAGTTATTTATTTAAATTCTTGACAGAATGTCTAGTAAAGTGAGTTACCAACCAGGAAAATGAAAGTTACCAGTTGCACCTGTAGTTGAATTGGACATGGCTGTAGTGATTTGAGTTGAATGATGCCATTCAAAATGTTTTCTAGCCTTTCGGGGGGCTAAATGATAAGGCTTTAGAATTTACAACACCCTAATGTTTCACAGGGTCCTCCAAGAAGTAGAAATTCATCTGTAGGAGGGGAAAACGAAGGTGAGACATTGTTTGTCTTCATATAAAAATGATGAAAATATTCTGTGAGAGATACCGCTGATCTAACTCTGTTGACTGTGGAGGAAGCACCACAGAGTCACTCTAGATTGTTGTTTAATCTGTTTCCTAGTAATCCGTCACCATGAGTACGGACGCGGAGATGCAAATCTATGGCAAGGCTGCCTTGTACCTTCGTAAGCCTGAGAGGGAGAGGATGGAGGCACAAGCCATGCCGTTTGATTCAAAGAACGCCTGCTATGTGACAGATAAGGTGGAGCTGTACCTAAAGGGTTTGGTCACTGCCAGAGCCGATGGAAAGTGTACTGTGACAGTCACAAAACCTGACGGCAGTAAGGAGGTAAGCTTGATCTGAAAAGTATTCAAGTTCAAGTTTGTGCAATTACTCTTTCTTGAAAGATAGATGTAGAAGTATTTCTTTGTTTTTTGTAAGCAGAATATAACCTTTAAAAATGGCATGAATTATTGATATTAATTAGTCAATAATATCCATGTGTGTGTCAATGGGTGATAACAGAGTAGTTGGGTTAAATGGCAGTATGCATTTGAACTAACTAAGGAGCAAAAAGCGTTCAGTCATGTCCAGTTTGATCTGTGTGTCATGTAGATTTCTGACTGTTTCAGGAAGGAAAAGAGTTCAAAGAAGCAGACATCTATCAGATGAACCCCCCTAAGTACGACAAGATTGAGGACATGGCCATGATGACCTACCTGAATGAAGCCTCTGTGTTGTATAACCTCAAAGAGCGTTATGCAGCATGGATGATTTATGTAAGAAACCTGCATAAACATACACATACATACACAAACATAAGAAATACACACATACAGTCCTACACATACAGTAAATGACATAAGAAATACACACATACAGTACTACACATAAATGAACGGTATAAACCAAAACATACCACTTCAGTAGACCAACAAGAAAACAAGTACATTTATCCGATTTTATTTCATACAGACCTACTCTGGGCTCTTCTGTGCCACGGTGAACCCCTACAAGTGGCTCCCCGTGTACGACGAAGAGGTTGTCAACGCCTACAGAGGGAAGAAGAGGATGGAGGCTCCACCCCATATCTTCTCCGTCTCTGACAACGCCTTTCAGTTCATGATGATTGGTACGAGCTCTCATGGATGGGTGGATGGATGGATGGATGGATGGATGGATGGATGGATGGATGGATGGATGGAGGGAATCTACTGTTTCTCATGTAGGTTTGAACATTTTGCCTTGAATATCGGATTTCATTAGCCTTGAATAGAAAATATTCCAAAATGAAATTCATGATATACCCATAATGTTTCATGAGTATAATACGCATGATGTTTTTGGGTTCCAGATAAGGAGAACCAGTCCATCCTGATTACGTAAGTTGTTTGTGCTGAGCGATTAACCAAAATGTCTGGGGGGTTTTTTAAACTAGGGAAAGGGGATACCTAGTCAGTTGCACAACTGAATGTATTCAACAGAAATGTGTCTTCCGCATTTAAACCAACCTCTCTGAATAAGAGAGGTGGGGGGGGGGGCTGTCTTAATCGACATCATCGGCACCCGGGGAGCAGTTGCTGGGGGTTAACTGCCTTGTTCAAGAGCAGAACAACAGATTTTTGCACCTTGCCGGCTCGGGGATTCAAACCAGCAATCTTTCCATTACTGGCCCAATGCTCTTAACTGCTAGG